>NW_008595020.1:0-5373 GCF_000691845.1 Merops nubicus | reverse complement strand
CCCCTTCCCTTTCACGTAACACCAGGTCTGTCTTACACTGGCCTCCCCAGAGCTGAATAAGGTACGCTAGGTATGGTCTCAAGAGAACTGAGTAGAGGAAAAAATCCTCCTTTAACTTGCTGGACATTATTATTTTGATACAGCCCAGAATGTGATTTGCTTTCCTGGCTGTGACTGCACATTACTGGCTCACATTCACTTTTTCATCCATCAACACCCCCAAGTACTTCTCTGCAGGGATGTTCTCAAACCACTCATCACTCAGCCTGTATGTGTGCTTTGGATTGCCTTAACACAGGTGCAGGACCATGAACCTGGCCTTATTTAACTTTATGAGGTTGGCATTGGTCCAGCTCTCAAGACTGTCAAGGTTAGCCTGGGAGGCATCCCTTACCTCCAGCATGTTGACTGCAACTCATAGCTTGGTGTCATCCACAAACTTGCACTCAATTCCACTGCCCATGTTGTCAACAAAGTTGTTAAACAATACTGGTTCTAGTATCAATTCCTGAGGAACACCACTCATCATTGCTCTCCTCTTGGACATTGAGCTGTTGACTGCAACTCTTTTGAGTGCAGCCATCCAGTCAATTCCTTATCCATCAAGAGCTCCATCTGCCAAATCTCTGTTTCTCCAATTTAGAGACCAGAGTCTCATGCAGGATAGTGTCAAACACTTTGAAGAAGACCAGGTAAATGGTGTTGGTTGCTGTTCCCTTATGCACCGACACTATAACTCTATTGTAAAAAGCCATCAAACTTGTCAGGTGCAATTTGGTGAAGCCATTCTGGTTGTCACCAATCATCTCTTCATTTTCCATGTGCTTTAGCAGAGCCTTCAGGACGATCTGCTCCATGATCTTGCTGGACACAGAGGTGGGACTGACTGGCTTTTAGTTTTGCAGGTCTTCCTTTTTTCCCTTTCTGAAAATGGGAGTTGTGTTTCCCCTTTCCCAGTCAGTGGGAACTTCACCAGACTGCCATGACTTTTCAAATGCGACAGAAAGAAGCTTAGCAACTTCATGTATCACTTTCCTCAGCACCAATGGATGAATATTTGGTCCCATGGAGCTGTACACCTTCAGGTTGTTTTGATGGTCCCAAACCTGATCTTCTCTCACAATGGGCACTTCTTCCTTCTCCCAGTCCCTGCATTTACGTGGCATGGTTGGAGCACTTGCTGGTGAAGACTGAGGCAAAGTAGTTGTTGAGTAGCTCAGCTTTCTCCATACTCCCTATGACCAGATCTCTTTCTTTCTAGAGAGGGCCCATATCTTCTCTAACTTCTTTCATCACTGGTGTACCTGTAGGAGTTTCTTTTTTAACCCTTGATATCCCTGGCCAGATTTAACTCTATCTGGGCTTTCCTAACCTGATCCTTGGTTGTTTGGACAAATTTATATTCCTCCCAGGATACCTGTCCTTCTTTTCCACTCTCTGTAGACTTTATTTTTGCATCTAAGTGTGTCCCAGAGCAACTTGTACACCCATGTAGACCTCCTGGCATTCTTTCCTGACTTCTTTTTTACTGAGATTCATTGCACCTGAGGTTGGAGGAGGTGATACTTGAATACTAATCATCTCTTTTGTACCCCGCTCCTCTTTGGGATTTTATCCCACACTACTCTACTAAGCAGATCCCTGAGGAGGCCCAAGTCTACTCTCTTGAAGTCCAGAGGAGCATGCTTGCTGTGCACCCTCCTTGTTGTTCTAATGATCTTGAACTCTCCATTTCATGGTCACTGTAGCCAAGGCTTCTCTTGAGCTTCACATTCCCCACCAGCCCCTCATGGTTGGTAACAACAAGGTCCAACATAGCATCTCTCCTCATTGACTCATCTGTTAGTTGGCAAAAGAAGGTATTATGTATACATTCCAGGAACCTCCTGTATTGCCTATGCCCTGCTGTGTTTTCCCTCTAAAAGGTATCAGGATTGTTGATAGTATCCCATGAGGACAAGGGCTTGTGAATGTCAGGCTGCTCCTATCTGTCTATAGAAGCCCTCATCTTCTTAATCTTCCTGGTGGGGTGGCCTATAGCAGACCCCCATTATAATGTCATCTGTTCCTGGTCTACCTTTGAGTCTGGCCCACAAGCTCTTGGTCAGCTCCTCATACATCCCCAGGCCAAGCTCCATGCACTACAGCTGGTCATTGACATAGAGCGTGATACCCTCTCCTCATCTCCCCTGCCTGTGCTTCCTAAAGAACCTGCATCCTTCTATCCCAACACATCCATCATAGGAGTCATCTCACCATGTCTTTATGACATCAGTAAGACCATAGCCCTGCAGGAGTGCATACATCTCTGCCCTCTTGTTTATTCCCCATGCTAAATGAGAGGAATAAGAGATGTGCACTGCTTTTTGTGGACACATCTCCAACACAGATTTTTCCTTAGAACTCAGGGGCTTTAGACAGAAAATTCAGGGCAGTTTTCCTGATTATTTGCAGTGCATTATACCACCGGCTGAGTGGAGGGAAATGGTGATGAATTTGTGTTGCCTTAAACCTTTGACCCTTTACAAGGTTCAGACTCGGGAGTGAGATTTTCATCATTAAGGGTATAGTTTGTTTAATAAACTGCAGAAATCAGTTTCCCTTAATCTGAAGCATCATTCTTGGAAAAAGAGATTAAGTCTAGAGAGACATTAATATGGTCTCAGGACTCCATGGTGTATGTTATGGTATGAAGGCTCCTCAGAGTGATTCCACAATTGCCCATGTAGCACTTTAAAGACAGTACTGATTCCCAATATTTGAGCAGAAATGATTATTTATTTTTGTACCTATTTTTCCATAATTCTTTCAGATAAAGAAATCTCAACAATGCAAAGGAACATTTGTGGACTTGGAGGAAGATGAACTTCCAATCAGAAAAAAAAAAAAAAAAGTAAAATATGTAATAAAGTCAATAACTGTATGACTTCGTATAATAAACTGGGGAAGTTCAGAAGAAATAAATTATACTAAAGCAATCACATCCTAATTAATACAAGAAAATTGTGTGAATCCTGGGCAGTATATAACCGTAATAATTACAAAAAAAAGCCACTGATTTCACTAAACCAACCTGTAATATGATTATCAGTTCACATGAATTAGTGATGTCTGCTTCTCATACAGTAGAGGAAACCTCATATGAAAACACTAATTATAACCATTGCAATGAAACAGGCATGGGTATTATTATTTTTTCACTGTTTTTAATAGAAGAATTTTCCTTTCTTTTAACTGGAGAGTAGGAGATCAGCTTTGATTAGTATCTGCAAAGGTATCTTAATCACATCTACTTGGATGTCCATAATTTTTTAAAATGTTTCAATTTTTAATTTTGTAAATTCATACATTTTTTATTTGGTTTCCTAAAGCTACGTTGTTGAAGCTGTCTTTCCAGAGAAACTGGCTATGCTCCTCATGGCACCACCCACACCAGACATCTCAGAACCACTTGTGTCAAAACAGAAAAATGGAAGACACAGAAAGGAAATTAATTTATTAAGTACTGTAATTCGAAACTGAGAAGGCACCTGTAGCCATATCTTAGTTAGCTTGGGTTCTCAACTGGGTTTTCTAATTATTTATCATTTAGGGTAACACAAACAGGCAGATTAACATTTGTTGCAACAAAGTGGAAGTCTAGATCCATAGTGCAGGTCAGTGTCCTTATACTGTAAATGCAAAACCAAATATGTATAGGAAAAGCTATATTTACCATAAAATATTTCAACACTTTTTGAACTACCAGCTATTTAGTGTCAAAACTCATGGCTGTGAATTTTCAGCAGAATGGTTATGGCAGGAACATGATATAAGTAAACATGGGTTTCCCAAAACTGCCTGTTTTCATGTGTTCTGTTCAAAAAGAGGAAACAAAAAAAAAAAAAGGAAAGAAAAAAGAACTTGCTTAGGATCAGATTTTATTCACATTTTAACACTGCCAAAGGTTTAGCAGATTTTTTCTTCTTCATCACAAAAAAGTGTAAGTTCTCTGTCAATTTAAAGCCAATGTCAATAATGGGAATATTTATTTAAGTTTCACCTTGCTATATATAGACAAAGTTAATCTATACAACATATTATATGTTCTAACTTTGTTGATTTTTGTATCTTTTTTATATCTATCAAGTTATGTGCTATGCAACTCTTCTACAGTAAAAATGAGAACTGGAAAAAATTAAATTTTTAAAAATCTTGTTTATACTTGGAAAATTATTTTTTTAAATCATATTTTTAAAGTACTGCAAAATGTAAATTTTATGATGAATATCAAGTAGGAAAGCTGTTAATCTACTTGTGTCTCTCATCCGTTTCACTTTTTCAGAACAACCTGGATGGACAGCAATCCTGTGATGAGCACTGAATATTTTGACTAGAAAATGCTTTCCTGCTTTGAAATAGATGTCTCTGTTTCACATGAATTTTTATTTTTCATAAATGTCTTGACATTCATCTTGAAGTGAGAGAGCATTATGCAGAAACAATGTTCAATTCCTTTTGACATTATCTCCTAAATAAAATGACTAGAAGGATAAAATAGTAGATTGCAAAAGTGCTTTGCTGTACCACATAACTGAAGAAACACAAGAGTTGAAATAATTTTCTCTGTTATCTTTTGTCATGAAAACATTACAAAAAAATCAAAAATCAGCTAAACGCAAACAAAAAGAATCACAAAAAAAAAAGGTAAAACTTTTAATATGGCTATGAGAAGAAAAGGTCAGACACCACTAAATGAATAAATATCTCCTGGTTAACTATTTAACAGGATATTGCTTTTTTGAGCTCACCTACTACAAAGTTTTGTGAACTTTTAAAATTCTGTGCTTTTAGAATTATGAGGAAGTTCTTTATTAAAAATTTTATGTAGTATTTAATGGGTTTTAGTTGATCTTCTCCATGTGACCAGCAAAATTCTCTATATTTCTTTACTTTTCTGTTTTATCAATATCAGTACTGCTTTCTTTCAGTTAGCTGATGGAATATGCTTCTCAAATGTTTTAGAAGTGCACAAAAAACCTGGTTTTATTTCCTGTTAATATTGCTTATTTCTTGTATGTATCCATTTAAAAAAGAATGCAGTGAACATGAACATCTCAAAAGCTAATATTCTGTCACTATACACTTAGACCATAGAACTTAAAAGCTGAAGTTTTCTATACTCTCTGTCATGATAAAACCCCTAAATGATGAAAAGCATTAAAGGTAAGAAAATCTCAACCAAGCAGCCAAACATAAATAGAATCTGAGGATAAGCAACACAAATTTTGCATGCTCCAAGGCTGAATGAGGTAGATGTGCCACAGGAACTGCATGAAATCACAGAATCACAGAGTGTTAGAGGTCGGAAAGGACCTCCAGAGATCATCGCGT
>NW_008595019.1:688-1039 GCF_000691845.1 Merops nubicus | reverse complement strand
TTCTCCCACCAGAGATGGGGCTCGGGGTGCAGGTCCTGGCCCCGGTGGGTGCACAGCGTGGCATGACATGGTACAGCATGGCATAACATGGTACAGCATGGCACGGCACAAGCCCCTCACAGCTCCAGCAGCAGCTCCTGCCCCACTGCCAGCACCCACTGGCCCTCCCAACATGGGGCAGCAGTCCTGGCATGCGTGGGGTGCCAGGGGCTCAGGGTGCCCCAAGGGTGCACGGGGTGCCCATGCAGGGGTAGGGGTTACCCAGGGGCTCAAGGAGCCCAGGGCATGTGGGGCACCTGGGGTGCCCGAGGTGCCTGATGGGCACGAGGTGGGTCCAGGCTGCCCAGGGAT
>NW_008595019.1:397-655 GCF_000691845.1 Merops nubicus | reverse complement strand
CACGGGGTGCTCAGTGCCCCCAGCATGCCCAGGATGTGCAGGGCACCTGGGATGCCCATTGTGCCCAGTCTGCCCACAGCACCCGGGACGCCTGCGGAGCCCGTGGGACCTGAGATGCTCGTGGTACCCGGGATGCCCACAGTACCCAGGACACCGGCAGTGCCCAGGGTGCCCATGGTGCCCAGGATGCCCACAGCACCCAGGACACCGGCAGTGCCTAGGGTGCCCGTGGTGCCCAGGGTCCCCACAGCCCATGGG
>NW_008595019.1:0-234 GCF_000691845.1 Merops nubicus | reverse complement strand
GGCCCCCAGAGCCCAGCACCCCCCAGCACCTGAGGTGCCCAGCGCGCCCTGCACGCCTGTGGAGGCTGCGATGCTCCCAGAGCCTGAGGTGCCCATGGAGCCTGGGAGAGCCACAGAGCCCGGGATGCCCGCGGCACCTGCGATGCCCACAGTGCCCAGGATGCCCATGGGTCCCAGAATGCCCAGTGCCCGAGACGCCCGGAGCGCTCGGGTTGCCTGCAGTGCTCGGGATGA
>NW_008595018.1:0-1776 GCF_000691845.1 Merops nubicus | reverse complement strand
AAATTCTTCAGGCTACAGACAACAAGAAGTACATGGTCATGCTTGACACCATTTACCACACAGCTCCCTTACTACAGCCCCAAAATAACAAACCAGAACAGAATCGAGATTAACGCAGTAAATTTCAGAGCCTACGCTTCCAAAAACTGCAGTTCCATATTTGTCCTTCCTTCTTTCTGCTGCATCTTACCACCATATACTTCAAACACATCAGCTAACTTAACCAGAAAGACAGCAGAAGCAGATAATCTCCTGCTGAGGCAGAATGAGGGTCACTTCCGGGCGGGGCTGAGGAGCTGGAAGAGCAGAAAAGTCGACACAGCAAGGCCTGCCTCTCAACATCTGGAAGGGACCGTGTCGCTGGTTTTGGGCTGTAGCATAAGGGTTTGGTTCCAAGAGACACGATGAGCCAAAATAAACTGCTCTCCAGCAGCAAAGCCTTGGTATTTACTCTTTGCTCAAACATCTGAAGTTGCTGAGATGACGGAATGCTATTTGCTTGCTCCCGTCACTGCAGAAGCCCTCTGCCCTTTACTAAGAGTCAAAGCAATGCAGCACAAGGCACAACTCACACCTGTGCCGCTGTGTGGAAGGAGTGGGAGGAAGGACTGCACAGCTGGCAGATGGGATGGAGAAGGGAGAAGCACGACTCTCCCACTTGGCAGACAGTAACTGAGAAGGCAGTTTGTGATCGGTGCTGAAGTGAAGTCAGGTGCTACCAACCACTTTAAAGCACAAAACTCTTGTTTCTCAGCTATAAGAAATCATTGCTAACAGTGTGCCTACACAATTTACACAGGAAGATTCCACAGGGTTTGACCCTATCAGCGATCACCTTCAATTTTGAATATTGTATATAAAGAGAAAAATCAAACAAGCAAAAGTCCCAGTCTTCCTCTGTGTGCTTTATCCCCTCTGTGTCATCCACCCCTTTGGCCTATACCCATTCTTCTCCTCCGCCATGTCCTCTACAGCAGAGTGGCAAGAGATCTAACATTTTATATCCTTTATAGGAGTTTATCTTTTCCATTCTGGCAGTCATAACGTCAAGAAGGAAGGACTCACAACTGACTTGCATTCCACTGTAAGCTGCTTTGGCAGCACAGTGAGGGGACGAGTACATCCAGAGGCTACTTTCAGGGACAGAAGTTAGGGACCAGCCTGGCATATGAACACAAGGTAACTAACTGTTAAAGGGAGACAAAGATGGTTTCAGCACAGACAGCAGCTGCAGCTCGTGTGCCACCCCTCTGCATCTCACTCGAATTCTGAGAAGCCTGAGAACAGAATCCTTTAGAGAGAACAACTAACTTTCAGAACCAAGGCCCACGAGCAGCAGCCACCATTCGGCGTGGCAGGGTCCCGCCCAGTTCACAAGTACAGTAGCAGGCTCTCTGGAACTCCAAACACGACACGGATAAAGTTGAGCAAGGTAACAGCAGAGCAATACTTTCCAACTTTGCCGCCCTTCCACTTAATCCGGCGCAAGATTTTGCCGAAATTAAGCTGCTCAGGCGCCACCCCGGGCCAGCCTCCATCTCTGCTCCTCCTTCCCAGCCTCCGCCCTCTCCACCACATCACACCCCGCTGGGCGAACGCCAGCGACACACGGGCGGTCCGGTGTCCGAAACTGCAAGCGTTCACCTTTTCGGCGGGCTCGGTGTAACAGAAGATGGTGGGCACGGCATTCTCCTTCAGAAGCTTGTTGTTGCACTCCCTCTTGAAGCAGTCGGGAGTGAAGTGTTCCGAGCAGATGCTGCTGTACTTGGTCGGCTT
>NW_008595017.1:11242-11713 GCF_000691845.1 Merops nubicus | reverse complement strand
GGGGGGAGCAGGGTGCCCCGGGGAGCTCACCCATCCTCCCTGCTGGGCGATCCAGCGGGCGATGCGGTTCCGCAGCATGAACTCGGCGACGTAGCGGGCGATGCGGCGCAGGAAGCCGGGGATGCCCTGCTGGTACACGTGCATGGCCATGCGGTACCCGAAGCCCAGGAGCGCGATCACCCGGCCCCAGTTGATGCCGCTCTCAAACAAGCTGAAAGGAAGCCCCACGGGCTGGTTAAACGGGTGCCCTGGCTGCCCCGGGCCCCCCCTGCCGAGCCCTCGAGGGGCAGCCCGGTCGTGGGTGACACGTGGCCACCCCTGGACCAGGATGTGTTTTCGGAGCAGGACCGACGTGGCCTCAGTCACCACTGCTGTCTGCCTCAGCCAGGGGAGTTAGGGATGTCCCAGGGAAAAGGAAATTTCCAAATCCTCCCTCCGGGCTCTGAGTGGCTGGGGGGGGGGGGTTGTGAC
>NW_008595017.1:0-11211 GCF_000691845.1 Merops nubicus | reverse complement strand
ACCTGTCCCCTCCCTGCCTTCCCCTCAGGTCTCCACCCAAACGCAGGGCACAGCAGCTGCCTGGAGCTCCTGTTTTCATGGGCTTTAAAGGAGGTAAGCTGGAACTGGTGGTGGTTTAAGGGATCAGGCTGCAGTCAGCTCAGAAGCTACCACCCACCTGCCCTGAAGCATCCCTTGCTTGTGTGGTCATACCTGGAGGCAAGGAAGTTTAATTATGTCTAAGGACAAAACATGTCAGAACAGGATCACAAACTCCTGCCAGCCCAAAACCTGATCTTTCCTTGGACTGATGCTCCTAAAGGCTGGAGAAGCTCCAGTCTGCACCTACGTGATGCCCACAGCTCCTGACTCAGGCTGTTGTAGGCATGTTTGCCAGTGATTTATCTAGACCAGTTTTTGAAGGTGGTTTTCCTGGTTTCCAGCAAGGCAAGCAAGAAGGGAAAAAAGGAGAAAAAACAAACAAACAAACGAGCAGACTCAGGCCCTGTGCTTCAGTCTGGTGCCCTGGTCCTGGGGGTCCCTGTCTGGACAGAGGGAAACTGTCTTGGTGTGGAGGACACGGAGGGAGAGGGAAGTTAGAGAACCACAACAGAGGAGCAGGCAGCACGAAGGGAGGGACAGAGGTTAATTTACCTGTTTGCGGTGGGTTAACCGCCTCAGGCTGGTGAGGACAGCAGCAGCGTGGCCTCCCAAGGACAGGGGAGCAGGAAGAGGACAGAAGAGAGGCAGTTAGACAACAAACACTGAGCAGAGGGTGTGCAGGGACAGGGCTGTGCCACAGCACCAGCAGCCTGGCACCCCAGAGAGCCCGGCTTCTCTCCTGGCCCTGCCAGAGCTCATCTGCATGACCCTGGGCAAACGGTTTAATGTGCACAGTGTGTTGGTTCCCTGCAGCTAGAGCTGAACCCCTTAATGGTCACCTCCATCCAAGCCTTGGGCCATTGGGGCAATAAGTTTTCCAGGTCTTTGGCTTTGCTCTTCACCCTGTTGTTGTGCTTGGCACAGGTGAGCTGGGTCTGCATTGCCTCCAGGAGATGGATGCAGGCTCTGCAAGCCTGTGGAGCATCCCCCATCCTCAGCCAGATCCTGTTCCATGGGGCCATGCCAAGAGCAGCAAGTGCCTGCCCATCCCCACAGCCTGCAGCTGCGTTTGCTTTGTGCCTCAAAGCCTGACTCATCAGGACTTCCCAGCTCCCAAGCAAGTGGCAATGGGACCAGCAGCAGGTCTGCCTTGGACCAGGGCTGGTCAGACCCTTGAAGGGGAGCTGGGACTGATGCTTGGGTCCCCCAAACTTTCTGACCCGTCTCAGCTTGTGCAGGAACCGTGAGATGATCCATCAGGTGAAGACTGTCCAAGCAGTGCACAGGAGGAAGAGGAGACAGGCAGAAAACACAGGAACCATCGGGGTGAGCCTGCTGGGAGCTCAACCCAGGGACAGTGTGTGCTGGGGCAGAGCTGGAGCACCAGCCCCTCTGGGTTGAGGGCAAGGGTTTGACCCTCTGCATGACACCCCATCTGACCTTTCCCTCCCCAGTCTCACCCAGGAGAAGGCACCCAGCCCTGGCCGAGGGGGCCGGGGGCCTTACCTGGAGGCTATCCTGGTGAAGTACTCGTAGGCGTTGTCCTTGGTGGGCTGCAGGGATTTCAGCATGCAGCGGAACTCGGCGTCGTACCGCTCGTTGATGTCGTCGCCGATGATGGCCAAGCGCCTGCCCACCCTGCTGCCGGTGCTGCCCAGGGAACAGGGGTCAGCAGGACTGGGCTGGGGCTGGGACGGGCTCCAGGGACATGCATGTGGTTGGTGTCAGGGTTTTACCTGCCCAGCTCCTGCTGGATCTCTACGATCTCTGGGTCCATGGGCACTTCTTCCCCTCTCTCCTCCCTCTCCTGCTGGTAGCGGTAGAAGGCGTAGCTCCGAAACACCTCCTCCGTCTCCTCTGCCACCTGGTCTTCTGAGAGAGCCAAGAGGAAGAAAAGTCAAGGGAGAAGTTCTTCTCCCCACTTTCCCAGGCTGGAAAGAGACCATTCCCTCACTCACAGACTAAATTTGTGGGTTTTATATTAACACTGGCCTTTTGTGGTAAAACAAAAGGAATCCAACATAAATTCCTTCTCAGAAAACTGATTTTGAAGCCAGCCCTTGTTCTTGGGCCCACCTTCTGAATCCATGTCTGGCAAGAGACAGCCACAGGACTGCACAGCACAAACCAGACATTTCAGTGTCTCTCCTACCTCTTGGTAAGGGCACTGCACAGCAGAAACCAGTTCAGGAATCCCAGATCCAAACCCAGACCAGAGACAAAGCTCAGTCTAGTGCTGCCCATCAACCCCCAGCAACCAAATCTTGTTTTTCAGTGTCACCAGCACACGTGCCCTTGCAGGGCACAGGCCATGACGTGGGGAGCAAAAGCTAAATGGGTCATTTTGGTGTAATTCCTGGCTGATTCAGTCACGCATCACTGGTTTCACAAACGCCCAGCAGCGGCGATGCCAGGGCAGGGTTTGCCACTTCTCCACGGGCTGCTGGCAGGGACAGAAAGCAGAGGAGCTTGTGAATAACTCTGTCACCCAGAGAGGTGCCTCCCCATCCCGTGCTTGACAGCAGACGACGAGCTGGGTGATAAATGTGGACGGAATGTCTGCTCCTGCTCCAGCACGCCCGTCACCACCGCGGGGGAGCGGCCACCCGGGTCCCCTCCTCTGCTCACAGCTCCCCGAGGACGAGCAAGGCTCTGGAGGTGGCCAGGACCTGCCCTCTGGGAGCAGGGAGCCCCCCCCTGGAGCAGGGAGCCCCCGGGCAGGCGGCTCTGCCCCCAGGTGCCATGGTGACCGATACCTTATCGCTCGCGCCGCGCTGCTCCCTGAACGCGCCCGCTCTGTCACGGGATGGCCCTGATTAGAGCCAGGTTTCGGCTGGCTGGAGAGGCCAGCTGGGCTTGGAGCAGTGGTTCCCCAAGAGCCCAGCCAGAGTCACCCCACAGGGCTCGGGGGGAGCTGGCCCCAAGGTCCCAGCAACACGGTTCTTCCCAGTTTCTTCTCTAAGATGAAAAATGTGTAGGGGATAGGAATGGTGTGGATGGGTCAGAGCTCTGCTCCTTTAACAGGCTATCAGCATCCAGGCCAGAGATTCACAGTCATTAAACACCCAGGTAAATGAGCTATTGGGGAAACAGCAGAAGCACAGAACCCTGCAGAGCCATGGCTTTAGGTGGTCGTCCTCAAGGCACTGCTGGTGACACACAGCAGATCACATCTACACCAGCAACGCTGTCTAGCAGCAGTGCAGCTCACTGCAGGCAGCCCAGCTAAAACCCTGTCCCAGCATCCCAGTACATCCCCCCACCAGACTGGCCATGCTGGAAATTGCATTTCCAAGGCAGAGATTGTAGCTCCTGCCTGAGCAATGTCCCAGCACTGGGATGTGAGGACCTGGCCTGGTGGACAAAGCTGTCCTGGGAACACTGCCCCATAAAACCCTGTCTCTAAGTCTCCAAAACCTGCCGTGCCACTGGCTGAAGTGTTTTTCTGGCTGGTCACATCTCCAGGGACTGCGTGGGGCTCTGGAGAGATGGGGTGCAGGGAAGGGAGAGGACCTGTTGTGCAGAGACTCCAGTTACAGGTTGGGTAAATAAAGGTGAAGGGAAATGACAAACCCTGGTCGCTGTGTTTGTTTTGCACAAAGGGGTTGTTTTTTGTTTTGCAGGAAGGGGTTTATTTGGCTATAAACAAATCCCACCTTCCTGAGGAGCCAGTGAGTGATCCACTGAGAGGCAGAAAACGAAACCATCTGACTCACAGTTTCAGCGAGAGGCAGGGCAAACACTGCCAGGACAAAGAGGAAACAAGTGGACCTAAAAAATCCCTGGGTTTAATTACCCCAGGCGCTATTTTTAGTAACACAAGGAAAGGAGAACACATCTTCCCCCAGGTGCCAACCCACAGCACCCACCAGGACCGTCTCTGGGTCTCCCACCTAAAGAAAGAGGATCTGGATCAAGATCTGCCTTGTGGATGCCCAGCACCAGCAGTGGCAAGGAGGATATGGCTTTGGAGCTCCTCTGGGACCTTTGGGCTCCGTGTGGGATCATCGGGGCTGAGTTCTGGGGCTCACAAGCTGCTGTGAAGCCCCACACTGCCAAGGAGAACCTGCTCCACCTTTGCTTGAGGAAGCAGCAATCCTGCTGTCCTCAGTCCCCAGCTCCCAGACGTACCCCAACAACACCCTCTTGCCTGGATCCACACCACCCACAATGCTGACCAGACCCCAGCCCACCTCAGACATGCAACATCTGCATTTTTGTGGAAGATCCTTTATTTCTCACTGTTCCATCTCCTGGAGAGCAGCTGCACTGAGGAGAAAACTGGCAGGTCTCACCAGAGTTATCCATCAGAGCTTGTTACAGCTAAAGAGCCCTGCTGCAGACTGTAACAAGGACAGATGCCACCTGGTAGCATCCCGTTCAAGCTCAGGAGACAGGCAGTGACTATGCTCAGAGGTGCAGCTGTTGCCACAGAGGGAGATATCCAGCCTGGAAACAGCAACTAGCTCTCAAGAGAGAACCAAGAACAGCCTCTGGAGATTTCTGCCTCGAGGGGAAGCTCGACTGCACCTCGTGGAGCTGCAGCTGAGGTGTGACACTGCATCATGTTGGCAGAATCCTGCACTAGAGCAGAGCTTCTAGACAGGGAAATGGAAAACTGCTTTCCATGGAGGCGTCTGCACAGCACGGAGCCCTTCCCCTTAGTCTGCTCATTAGAACAAATACCTTCCCATGCAAAAGAGGAAGAATGTTCTCCAGCAGCCTCCTTGCAGAGCTAACGGGCAAAGCCCCTTGGTTCTAAGATAGAAATTAATCTGTCAATAAGGGAGATTCTTTGGGCCAGATTCTGGACTCATGAAATCTTTAATTCTTATGCTCACGGTGTCCCTCCAACACACCCAGAGTCACAGGCTCGCAGCAGCAGCTGCAGCAAGGCTTTGCTCTGCTACTTTACTGCTCAAACTGACAATTGTCACCTATTTGCTCATCTGCTGAGCTGCAGAGGGAGGCTGGGCCTCAGGGGGGTGCTGAGACGGGTGGGCATCTCCACTCTGGCAACGCATCCCCCTCTGCCCCAGCAAGCTTTTCATTAAAGACCTCTTTTTTTGGGGGGGGTGGGTCTTCTGCAGGCCAGAACAAAGGAGTCACGGGGCAATCCCAGAGCAGAGAGATTTCCCAGCACAGCTGTCAGAAGGATGGCTTTTTTTTAATTTTCTCTTTTAAAAAAGGAAACCACATATTGATGGGAGATGCAGCTAAACGGGAAGTCCAGTGCGCCGTGTCTGTGCTGGGGAGAGAAACTGCCTGGGCACCAGACAAGAGAAAAACAAGTTTAAATGGTTTCAGTTGCTCTACAGGATGTATGAGAACCCAGGCTTGAACTGGCAGCTCACATTTTTCCTACTAATTTTGCAGGTGTTCTTGGAGATGAAGACACAGAGGCGCTCGCAGATGCATGACTAACGTCCCTAAGCAACTATTTATCAACCCATGACTTGCTTCTCATGCAACGTCAAGTCCAGAGCCAAGATAAACCCCCAAGGACCAAACCTGGCACCTCTCGAGGTATGTTATGCGAGTATTAAACACAGACAGATGAGAAAGGCCAGGTAACCTGAGGAAGAAGTCTGTGAGTCAGGGTGGCTGGGCCCTGGCACCACGGGCATCCCCACGGAGACTGGCAGCAAAGCTCTCTCCACCCCCCGAGCAGTGGGAAGGTGGCTAGAGCCATCCATCACCTTTCTCCACAAAGTGCTTTGGGATTCCAGCTGGGTCCATGCAGGAGCTATGTATGACCACATGGCAGTATTGCATCTCCTGGAGGAGCCCCTCTGCAGTGCAGGGGAGCTGAGCTGCCCTGGGCACCGTTACCTGCACGTGTGAGGACAACCACGTCCATGGCTTGTCCCACAGATCTGAGACCTGATGGAATTTATCCAAACCATTCCCATAGCTGTGTGCCACCCCCTGTTACAGGTGAAGGAGAGCAAGGTTAATCTGAAACCTGAGTTCTGTTTCTGTTGGTGCTGGGTGTCCCACCCCTCCTTCTGCAACATTTGCTTCCTTTTGTCCATTCATGGACTAAGTTGCTCCTCCTCTTCATCACATACTGGCAAGAGTATAAAGCTCCTGCCTTTGTCTACAATGCCCTAAAAACTCCAGAAGTGCCAACTGCCACTCAACCTAGACAGAAACAGCAGCATCTTGTCCACGGCCTAAGGCATGTCTGGTAAAACAAGGGCTCAGAATGATGCTCAAGCAAATCCTCGAGCAGCAGATGATCTCTTCACTCCCTACAGCATCCAAAGACAAACAGAGCAAGAGAGCCCTAAATGAAAGCCAGACTTAACCCTTGCTGATGAAAGCCACCTTCTACCCCCTAGTCCCCCAGCACGTGCTGGTGGGAGTTGCTCATTTCTCCTTCAGTCCAGGAGGCTTCTCCCTAAGAGGCACAGAGAGACCCCACCTCCCAGTTCCAGATGGACCCCCCCTGGGTTTTGGGAAGCAGGGGGATGCCAGTAGTGCCAGTAAGTGTTTGCAAGCATACAGGAAGTGTGACTGTATAACAGTGTGGTTAGAGCTCAGGGCCTGAGCCTCTCACTGGTTTTCACATCAGCATCTCATTGGCCTCAACAGGAAATCAGCATACGTAAACAACTGCTCTCATTTATTTATTTTCATACCTCACAGACCTGGGTAAAGGAAGGGACAGGGTATTTTTGCTTCTCATGCATTCACACAGAATCTAGCAGAAATGCTGCTCTGAGATGGAGGGGAGCCCGGGCGATACCTGAGTATAAATAACATTATCAGCCAATAAACCAGCTCTGAGCTGGACGGCAGCTCAACCACATAAACAGTTAGGTACAGCTCCTAATCTCCACTATTGACAGAGCTGCAGTGACTCAGCCTCATTTACAAGTCCACCTGCAGAACAGGTTAAGAAGTCCCCGTGTTTAGCAGCCTCCTGCGTGGTGCTGTGTTATCCTTGGGGATGAAACGGGAGCTGAGGTTTTTCCTGGGCACCTTTCAGCCACGTTCCCAGCTGGACCCATGGTGTGAGCCCTCAGCCTGCTGGGCTGGGCACACAGGGGAGATGGGTGAGGGGTCACCAGGGCACGCCAGGGACCCGACCTCACCCAGCCACGAGCGAAACTGGCCGGGCACTGCTGGGCCAGGCACAGCTCCTGCCACACACCTGCCCACTCCTCTGCCCGGGCATGGAAAAGGACTCTGCCACCAGAATAGGTTGTCCAGACAGCTGGTGGAGACCCCATCCCTGGCAACATTCGAGATCAGGCTGGATGAGGCTCTGAGTAGCTTGATCTAGCTGGAGATGTCCCTGCTTATAGCAGGGGGGTTGGACTAGATGACCTTTGGAGGTCCCTTCCAGCCCAGAGATTCTAGGATTCTATAAGGACAGCAGGCACCAGTCATATGGCTCATGCCCAGCCGGGGTGATGTGCCCCGTGGTACCCCCGTGGCTTGCACAGAGCTGCCAGCATCCCCCAGCCCAGAAAACAGCTCCCTCCATGCTATTTTCCCCGTGCCTTTCAAGCCCCCCTTGCTGCCCACCACACTAACCCAATGCCAAGCATCTCCCAAAAGCACCGAGCACGTGCTCTCCCGGTGCAGCTCAACAGTGCTTTATGGAGCTGGTTTGTTATCCCAGACTTGCACAGGTATGGCAAAGGTGTCTTTTCAAAGAAACGCAGCAGAGGAAGGGGAAAAAAAGAAAAGAATGGGTTGAAAATGTTTCCTCCCCTGAATATCCCTGAAACCTCCTCACCTGAGTTGTGCTCTTGTGACAGCCGGCGCCTGCCGCTTCCCTGGGCCCTCGGTGGGTCACCATCGTTTCCTGAGGCCATGGCAGAGAGAGGTTTGGGAGTCTCAGCTTCACCTGGAAGGACAGACAGTAAGTGACCCGGGTCATGAGCAGCCAGCAGTGATCCCAGAGCCTCCCAGCCCCTTGCTCCCTCACCCACCTCCCAGGACAGCCTTAGGAAGCCTCTGTGGCTAAGCCAAGTGCTCAGAAGAGCAATGCCACCTGCTTTTATCTCTGCCAGCAAGCTGGCTCCTCCCTCCGCACCCTCTCTCCCCGATTCCTGGGCAGGATCCCTTGGGCTAGACTTCTCCTCTCTCCCTGCCTGCTCTCACTAACGTGTTTGCAGGCAGTCGTGCCAGAAGGGGGAAGTCACCCGGCTCCTGCCCGGCTCCACCGCCTCCTCGCCCTTGCTGGAAGGCTGCCAGCTGTATTCCCACCCACTCAGCGAGTGCCACGGGCTGCAGCAGCTCTCCCTCACCCCACACCACAGCAGCATCTGTGGTGGCTTCACCCCGGGAGGAAAGCAAAAATCACAGCACACACAAAGGGCACCACAACTCCAGAGAACGTCGCTTCCCACAAGCCACGGCTCTCCCCTTGCCTAAATCCAGCAGCTCCAATCTCCCCTGTTCTTTATGGTTCTTATTCTCAGAATAAGAAAACTGAGTGAGAACCACACACACGGTTCATATCAGCCCTGAACTTCACAGGGATCCTGAACCCAGCCTGTGGCTCAGGGCTTGTTGCAGCTCTCTGCTCGTGGCACTGACCTCACCTTCTGGTTTTTGCAGGGAAGGAAGTGAGGCCACACAGTTACTGCCAGGGTTAGAGAGAGATCACTGCAGCTCCTACCCCGCTGTTGGCATGCCAGCACATGTTCCCAGGCCAGATTTCTGCAGGGCTAAACTGCTGGATTTTCTGATTTGCAGCAGATCTAAATTCATGAAGACACAGCAACACCCAGAAGTTTAAATTGTGTGCTGGGCAACACTGATAAAAAAGCTCTGATCATGGATAAATGACAACCTGTTTCAAGAGGAGAAGGGCAACACGTGGTCCAAGCCCACTGAAGATTATTCAGAGGAAAAAAAGAAAGTTGAGACCCTCACAAAATTGAAACTACTATGTGCAGTACATCCTGCACTCAAGGTGGGGATGGGGGCTGGAAATGCAAAGCCTATCAGCCTGGCTTCAAAAGCCACTGTGTATTTGCATAGCTGTGTTCAGGGAGCCTGAGCCACAGAGGCACACAGATGGAGATGCTGTTTTTTCCTACATGCCTCCGAGGACAGGATTTCCCTTTTCCTCCCCAACCTCAAACATCCCCATCCAAGGCAAAGCTGAAAATGCGATGAGGATCAGCAGCGAGACCACGGGTAAAGCTGGGAGGAGAGCTGGCTGCCACTTGCCCAGATCAGCAGAGACTCAGGCTCCAGAGCTGCTCCTCTCCTTGCTCTTCTCTGCTCTGGGACACGGTGCACACAGCTCAGGGGGGGCTCAGAGTGGATGCTCCTGCCCCAGTCCCCTCCTCCACAGAGGAAACCCTCCCCAGCCCCTCGGCAAGGCAACACTGCAGCCCACCCTGCCTAGGAAGGTGTCAGTGCCTTTCACGGGGAGAAAGGATTCACCAGACTCAGAGCAGCCCTCTGGGGCCCGTGGGTGAGTGAGATGCTGTACGGATGTCTGCTGTGCCCCACGCTGCTCCAGCCCCGGGATGCGCTGAGTGGGATGCGGCCGCATCCAGCCAAGGAGCCTGCCTGCCTCTGGAGCCTCCCCAGCCTGGCCTGTGGGTGCAACCTGTCATGTTTGACACCAGCCTGCTGCCTCTGACCCCCACCTCAGCCACGAGGGACAGGGAATTTCCAGTGCAGGGCTGGCTGCTCAGTCGGAAGGGGCTGGCGAGCAGAGGAATCCAGCGCCCGCGAAGCCGCTGACTCATGTGACTGTTCACGTTTGCTGCGAGGCAAACCCTCAGAAGCGACAGGCTGCCACCAGCCCTCCTCTCAGAGGAACTTTCATTTTCAGTTTCCTTCTTGATATAGTTTCTTGCAGTGCTTTCTTCCCTTGCAGCACAGGGCACTGCAGCCCTTTTGCTCACATGTGCATCGGGGACCAGCGGCTCCGTCCCCATCGGCACCCTGCGGGTCCCCAACCTGCTCCCCGGGGAGCACCCTGCACTCCCACCCCTGCAGATGAAAGAAATGCCCTTGCTAGCTCACTGCCAGTCTCTGCTGGGCATCAGAGTGCCTCAGATCACCTTCTCCAGTATCAGGAGGGCTGCACTTGCCCTTGTTTACCAGCCCGATGCCCATTTGATTTGCCCCACTGCCCCTTTGTTATGAGAACAGAGTGCTGGAGGAGAGCAGGGAAGGGTGTGAGGGAGGATGCGACACCCATACACTTAAAGACAGCCCAAGGCTGCAGAAAATGAAGGCTCCAAGAATCAAGGCTCAAAAAGAGTGTCTGGGGGAAGCTGCAGGTTACTGGGAGCAACGTCTAATCCTCAGCAGCTGCCAAAAGATTCAGCTCCACCCTCACTTTTTGCTCTTGTAGGAGGCCACAAAGGGTTAAAAGCCGCAGACAGCACCTAGGCTGTGGATTCAGCAACACCTCCGAGGTGGCACAGGAATCTTATCTTTATTAACGAGCACATGCCATGCAAAGAATCAGCCTTCCTGGAACCTGCCAGCCTTCCCTAATAAAAAAAAAAAGACCTTTGCCTCAACGGTTTCTCAGTTCAATCCCATCTTCTTTCCTTAATGGTCTCTGACTCGTTTCCTGTGTGCCCTCATGGCACGTTCACCACTTTGCTCCAGAGGAAAGCTCCTGGGTGCAGGGAATCTGGCGGGGTTGGCCCAGGGAGGCAGAGCTGCAAGCTGCAGGAGGGGAGAGGATGTGCAGGAGCAGCCCCAGTCCCTCCGAACACGCCTGGCTCTGGGGCTCTGAAGTCACCCCCTGACGTCTTACAGAGATCCTGTTCCAGGAAATGTGTGGAGCATCCTCCGGGACGAGCATTTCACAAGGCCCTGGGCCCGTGCAGGGGGCTGATGCCAGGATGGGGCATGCAGGGGAGCTCACCCTGCCCAGGGCAGAGATCCCCCCGGACCCCCGTGCCCTGCTGCCAGCCCTGCAGGGCCAGCGCGGGGTCCGCCCGGCCGAGAAGAGCAAACCAGTGAGTCTGCCCAGTTTGGGGTTCACCCACCCGGCGTGGCACCAGGCTGGGAGCCCAGTGAAGACACAGACATCACTGCCAGGGTCCTCCACCCTGCACCCATGTCCCGGAGGTGCCCGGTGCTGCTGGGTGGGGGTGCGGGGGACCCTGCAGAGCCCCGTGTGCCACCTCT
>NW_008595016.1:0-355 GCF_000691845.1 Merops nubicus | reverse complement strand
TGGGGGGCGGGAGGGAATGGAAGGAGGCCGCAGGGGCTCCTTTCGCTCCCTAGAGAATTTAGGAGCCCGAGATACTTTCAGACATGTCTACGCTAAGGCTCTAAGACAATGCCTGATGGCAGACAATAGGGATATTAGATAAAGTGTTAACTTAATGATTTTGCCCATTGAAACTTGGGGGGCGGGAGGGAATGGAAGGAGGCCGCAGGGGCTCCTTTCGCTCCCTAGAGAATTTAGGAGCCCGAGATACTTTCAGACATGTCTACGCTAAGGCTCTAAGACAATGCCTGATGGCAGACAATAGGGATATTAGATAAAGTGTTAACTTAATGATTTTGCCCATTGAAACTCGTTT
>NW_008595015.1:358-41870 GCF_000691845.1 Merops nubicus | reverse complement strand
CCTAACATTCTGTGATTCTGTGAACAGCAAATGCTGTATTTGTTAATGCTATGTAAACTGCTCTTAACATTGGCTAACCCCACTGCTTGAAACTGAGTTAGCAAATACTACCTCCTTTTGTATGTCTCTACCCGTTTTGTAATGGGGAGCTCTAAACTTTACTATCACAGGAAACAGAAACAAGAAGTGAGTAGTGATCAGCAGTAAATGTCTGTACACAGCTCAGAGAAGATGTTTTTGCCTCTGAAACCATTGTCACTAAAATCTTTTTGTTGACAGCAGCAACAAAAACTGAGCACCTGTAACACAAATAAGACCACAGTTATGTAATCTCTCACATGCCATTAAGACATATCCAGCCATATGAAACCTCCATTTCTTTTCTCTATGAACAATTTAATATTGCCTCATATCAGGAATCTGTATCAGACAGATATTCTAGACCCACTGTTGTTGTGTACTTTAGCAGGGTGACTTGCAGCTGCCTAATGGAAGCCAGGCAAGTCCTGGAGCAATGCAAATCTCTTTTACCAAGTCAGACTCAGTGAGAACCTTTAACAGGGTATTTTTCTAAGTGGTATGTTACCAGCAAGAAAACTTTCAAGCTGCGACTGATATTTTAGTAAATATTTTTGTTTCATCTGTTCTTTGCTTAATCATAATGAGTCCAAACAGCTGGAAAAGCACAGTGACAAAAGTGGTACATCTAATCCTTAACATGCATGCAGTTGGGAACAATACACAGCCTCAAATCTTAAGAGGTTAGATTTCATAGAAACGCTGGGGAGGATAACTGAAAGTCATTTAAGAGAGCAGGAAAAGGTAAGTATTCGTTTCCACATATCAAAGCAAATAGCTTAAAAAGAAAAACAGACTGGCTAGAAAGCTTGGCACTGAGAAAGGCTGTATGCAAAGAGGTTGCCAACTCATGGTAGAGTGGCAGTAGTAAGTAAATTTCAGGATAAACTGATTAGGTGATGAAAAAATGGCTTTTAAAACCAGCCATTCTGGCAGGCAGCTCCCCCCGTGGAGCTGCTTCAGACACAGAAAGTGCATTTTGCTGCACAGTTAGTGGAGGCAGGTGAGCAATTCCAAAAGGGTGAACCACAGCACAGAAAACACAGCACCTATCTGCTGGCTGTGTCACAGCTTTGAGCATGCAGTTTGTTCAGAAGCTCTAGTATGATCCAAAAGGCTGTGTTTTCAAAGGCACTTGGCATCTCTGGCATTCGAAATATGATGTTCCCACAAAGTTCTTAAACACCTTTTAAAAACAGCATCTGCAGTGAAAATAGAACTTACAGATACTAAATTACTTTTTCCTTTCAGCTTCTATTTGAAAAGCACAGGTATAAGCTCCAGATACATATTATAGGTTCCTGTCTGAACTGAAGTGTGTTTTATGAACTCATAGCCAGCATAACACCTTGATGCTAACAGGAATGGGGACATCGACCACAGAGCATACAGTGGGGTTCAACAAACAAAAGGAATGCAAATTTTCATCACACCATTCCTGCCAGAGCTGGCTAAAAAAACCTCATGGAACCTGCTGCATCAGAAAATTCAGTTTGCTAAGAATCAAACTGTTTCCTAGGAATGCTCTGATTTTCATCAGATGTTGTCAGCATATTGATCCCACTTTGTATCGCAATAAAGCATTTAATTCTGAATGCTCTGACAGCAGTTCAGAACCAGGCACTGGACACAATGTTTTGGTAAGACCATTTTGAGCTACTTGCCACTTGAAATCATTGAATTTCAGTAACTTTCACTGCACAACTCACTTATTTGTGAGCTTATTTGTGTTCCAAATACTGATAACAAAGGACTTTTTCAGATTTCAGAAACTGGTGTACACTGTGAAGCCTGTCTGGCTTTTCCTCAAAAGTTTGGTTTAATAATGGAAGAAGGAGAATCAGAATTAAATAAGATGCTTACATGTGGCACT
This sequence comes from Merops nubicus, assembly GCF_000691845.1. Taxonomy (NCBI): domain Eukaryota; kingdom Metazoa; phylum Chordata; class Aves; order Coraciiformes; family Meropidae; genus Merops; species Merops nubicus. The sequence continues at coordinate 39,919 of NW_008595015.1, read as the reverse complement.
ATTCCATTACATGCATACTATCTTGACATGTTAATGAAGGGAACTTTACATGTGCTAATTTTGTCACTGACAGCAGAAGAAGCCCATAAGGCAGTAAGTTAATTTATAAGGAACAGAAGGGATTTGCAGGTTCATTCAAACCCTGTGCTAAGAAACACTAGAATTCCATTTTGCGTGAGGAACATGTTATATTGGTAACATGAGATCTCAACCTAACCAGTGACCTCTGAGTTTACAGTTCTATTTCATATGCACCTAATGCTTCTCTTGAATCACAAAATGTTTTCACTTAGTGTTCCGCTTACACCTCAGTATTAAGCAAAGCATGACTACTAGTAAAGACTGGTTTAGAAGTCACCTGTGAAAGGAACAAGTAAAACAAGAGGTTTAGCTTAGCCACAGCCTCCTTTAAACCACTGCTGCCACAACAGCTAGACTGCAGTGACAGCTAGACAGTCTCCACTCTTGCCACAGCTCCAGCTGGAATTAGCCCTCTGTCCTCTTAAAATCAGAGACCTCAATACCTGGGCTGCAAGTGTCATTTATCGTGGGATCTAGAAACTGCCAGGGCTAAATAGGGATGTCTCTGTGCTCTGCAGATCACTACTGAGGCCCTGAGACTTTGCACCTGGTGTGTGGCGGCCAGGCTTCGCCTGGCTTGCAGCAATCTTCATTGGAGAAGAGCAGGAGGTCATCAAGAAGCTGTCCCACTGGTCTACAACTGCAGAGTGGAATGAACAGGAGTTGGGAGAGAAATCTCAAACGTGTGGTTTCACTAGGCTCACATCTTTTCAAGCATCTCCATCCCTGGCTTTGTCTACACCCCCCCGTGTGGATAGCGCCGTTCACTGCAGGATGGCTTCAGCTGCTGAATTCAACCTCACGGCTGAGACAAGTGCAACGCTGCAAGCTGTTACAGGACCTCCACTTGTAGGAGCTTATTAAATGCCCATTCAGGAGTCTCTGTTTGGACGTTCATTACACCACGTCTAAGAAAAAAAATAATGCTATCAATAAGCCAATAATTGGAGCTGCTCAAAGATGGTGGTTTTGTACTGATTTCATGTTTTCCATTCCCTTTTCTTCTTTCTCCTTCCCACCTCTCTTCTCCTCTCTCCCCTCCTTCTTCCCTCCCTTCCCTTCTTCCCTCCTTCTTTACCTCCCTCCTTCCCTCTCTCCCTTTGTTTGCTCATGAAATCTGCAAATTCAGAAAACACCTTTGAGAAATAAAAATTCCAAGGCAACATTTTTTTTTTTTAAAAAAAAAGCCTGCATACTTCACAGGCTACAGAAATTTCACACCTGCGTGACATGTGGGTAAATTGTTTAGTGCTTTCAGCCGTGAGTCCTAAATTCAAATGCGTCCTGCAGGAGGCTTTGGTTCTGTGACTTCCCCTGTCCTTTAATCCAGTCACACATACCAAATCCTTCTTCAGTGGTCCATGGACAGAATTGGACTCTCCAGTATGATGAATCACAAAACACCAGCACCAGAGTCCATCTCAGAAAGGCCCCAAAGAGAGTTCACTGTCTCTGCTAACTCTCTGCACAAGTCTAGCTTTTAAATTCAGTCCACCAGTTGAAAAGTCTAAAAGCCATTCAATGCAAACACTTCCCTTTCTGGACTTTCTTCCCCTCTTCCCTCACTGGATTGAACATGTGGTGACTGGTCACATCTTTATTGCTAAGGGCAGAATATTGTAACACTCCACCTCACAAATTAGGATTTGCTCCAGTGATAGCTCACATTGCCATTTCTAAAATAAAGCTTTCCCATTTCATGGATGATAACTATTCAAATTCAGATAACATTAAATTGGAAGCATTACTGTGTAGTTTATGGGGTGGGCACTCTTTAGTGTCTCTACTGAAACCAGCTCAGCTGAACAGGTTCTCTTAAATGTGACATATCATTTTTAATTGTAGTTTTCTCAAGCTATAGGGAATCTATCTACAAGGAAGCCAGAATCTTCTTGTTCCTCTACAGATTTATCTGACACATGACTTGCAGTCTGCTTGTGACCAGAAAAAAGTTTTTGACCTTTTTTATCCTTTTCACTTCATCTGATAAATGGAAGTTATCCTGTATGTTTACAAAGAGGAAGAAAAAGACTAGTTTTTCTACAAGATTAAAGGTTGTTGTTAAGCTGAGTATTTTAAAGCTGTACATCTATTTTCTACTATATTGTCTACTAATGTTTAATAAACCTAGTTCTTCCATGCTAAAATAAATTACTGTCATTAGACAACCCATTTAACATTACAGCAGATGCAAATCTTTTTCAGAAACTGGAAGTCGGAAATACAGTGTTGAAGCACGTGGCTTTAGTTTATTCAAAGCCAAAACCCAGTATCACAGAATCATTTAGGTTGGAAAGGACCCTTAAGATCGAGTCCAGCCATAAAACTAATACTGCCAAGTCCATGACTAAACCATGTCCCTAAGCACCACATCTACACTTGTTAGTGACTGAACATGTGGAAAGAATTATTCAGATTACTTGTGAATATATTCATAGTATGGGAAGTGCAGGAAGTTGTCTAATATTCTTTGGATACTATCTAGCAAAACACTACAGAAGAAAAAGCAAATAACCTGCAACAATACATTTCATGATTTTTAAACTTCCCAGAAGACAGCTATGTGTGGAAGCTTGGTGCACACCACAAAATAATGGTGTTTAGGACTCTAAAATAACCCAAGTGTCTAACACTGAAAATCTAATACTTGAATCCCTGGTTGACATAGGGATGAATGCTGAAAGAAGACAGAGAAATACTTCAGCTAATGCTGTGCCACAACAGGCTGTGTAATAATAACATCTGCAGGGTTTAAGCTTTTAAGAAGAATCTAAAATCTCTATACTAAATTTCCTAGTTTCATGTTAGAAATGCTTTTTCCAAACACGTAAGTGATCTTTCAAATACAGTTTAAAACAGAGAGCACTAGCATATTCCTTCATATCACTGTTTAGAGGAGTAAAAATTCGTGACTAAGATAAAAAAGAATAATAGCAGAAATTAATTAAAAACTATTGTTAATCAGCAGGATTTAGCAGGGAACTGATATCCCATTTTTATGGTGAAAAATATAAATGAGTAACAACGAACCATTCAGTGATTGCAACACATAACTAGTCCGGTTTTAGTTCTCAGCCAAGGCAGGGAAATTTTACAACATGTTGTAATAAGCTTCTCAGCTGCTCAGTGATCGTTCAGAGTGAAAAAGACGATGTGCAACTTCTCAAGATTTATTAAGACACTAATTATAAGAGATGTCTTCTATTTCAGTAATTTTGAGAGCTGTGCTCAGTCTGCCAAGACTTTTGTTTTTCATACAGGTGTATAATCCTGTTTATGTGCAACACTTTTCTTCATCCAAATAAATGCTGGCCCAGACTTTATACATATATTCTAACTGCCCAGGGTAAATGAAAGAGTACAAAACTGGAAATTCTCATCCTAATGAATCCAATCAATTCACCAGGACTGTCAAGGACTAAGTTCCATAACATAAAATGTTTAATGCGTCAGAAATTAGTTTCACATTTGAAGGAAATCCACAGGTTTAGATTATTTCTAAAGCTAAATAATCAGAAATAGGCAGGCACAGCTGCAAGGTTTTGCAGTCTGATACAATCACAACGTTAGATTGAAATGTGGTTATTTTCAGACTATGGTTCAATAAACAAATGAGCCAGCTTACACTTCCCAACAGTTAAAACACGCTCTCAACAGCATTCTTCACATTCCCTGTCCCCTACACTCTGCTACATTTAGCCAAAGTAATCATTATCAAGATTACAGTAACACCTTGACATGCTTCCATGATTCCAGAGAATCATTAGATGAAGAATGATCAGTGTGCTAATGAGAATAAATTAAATATTTGACTATGAAAGGTGGGTTTATTTCACAAAAGTCTGGAGGTTTTATGACAAAATGTGCTACCTTCATTGAGTCATTCTCCTCTAACCCACATAACAAAACAAAGAGTTTATGAGTGTCATTAGTGGACAATGACTGTACAACATTGTTAAACTGCTTCTCTGATATAAAGCATCAGTAAAGCAAAATCTAACACAGAGGGTAACAAGGAAGAGCTGGAGAGAAGAACTGCTAGCACGCTGTTAAAAAGTGCTGTGAAATGATAAAGATAACATCCATAGCTGAATGTGTAGGACTATGCAAAGACAGAGGGAAATTATTCTTATTGATTAATAAAATATCATCTGAATGAGTAGAAAAAAATTATAAATCGGAGAAGTTAGAGATAATACTTTGCATTCAGAAATATAATTTGTAAAAGCTTGATAAAAAGCTATAAAAAGGATGGGCATTTGTAAGCTTTTTAAATCATCACGACAAGAAGTCTAAAGAGAACTTAATCTATTTTTATATATCAAAATAAAAGAAAAATTTGTATTATTTATACTGAGTTTTCCTTCAAGGTTAAATTTTAAACAAATGCAGAAAAGTTGTTGCTATAAATTTATCAAAAGAAAATACCAAACAAAACAAGAAAAACACATGCCCTTCTTAAAAGCCTTAACGCTGTCCATGATTAGCAAAGAACCTGCCCTTAAAATAAGAACTACAGACCACTATTTTCCTTTTTTTTTTTGCAGTATTTGGAATGTAAGATTTGTCTACCTTCCCATGCTAGGTTAATAGCCATCAGTGTTAGCAGACATGTGACATAGGTACTGACAGAAGGGACAGCAAGGCACGTTTGTGGCACAGGTCCTTTTGGCAGGCATCACGCTTCCACAGCTGCGTACAGTCCCTTGGGATAATGGCGTGCCACCTCACATCCACTTCTGTCTTTTCCTAGTATTCCTTAGCACCCAGTGCAACTTGCTCTCCAACCCATCTGCTTATTCAACAACAGTATTATCTGAAAGATTTTTGACCCATTTCAATCAATTTTAATTTTCAGTTTGTCAGCAGTCTGGTTCCAAAACAGCTTCTCCTCATAACATTTTCTTTTCCTTCAGCTGACTGTTTTTTCACAGAAGAGATCTGTTCTGATCATCCTTAATTCTCTTTGTATTTATGCCCTTTATGCTACTGCCCATAAATAACAGTCTTTCCAGGACAAACACTTTGGGCCATAGCTTTGGTGGACATAAATCTCCGTGCTTCTGTTGACTTGAGGGTAACTACTGAGATTTATACTGCACAGAGTGTGGGTATATAAATTCCAGTGCTCTTTAAATACCATCCAAGAGCACGGATCTGTATCCACTTAAATTTGTGGCCTCGGTTAATTGCTGAGGAGTCAAGTTTTAAACAGGTGTCTGCTTTGTTAGAAATAAAAAAAAAAGCTGTCTGATAGATCTATGTTCAATTCTCCGCTGAGCTGACTATTCATGCCATCAAGTGACTTTTATGGTATGAGTGAGATTTTTTCACATACAATATATATGCTTTACACAGCACATTAGCCATACAGTATCAAAGAAAGGGCACACCTTAATATATCATGCTGATATCACTTAAATTTTGGTTTGAAATAAAATATGCAAAATGCATTAAATATGACTGTGAATGATTTTTTTTTCCTAACACAGAACATTTTTATCAAAAAAAAAAGAGCGATTAATTTTTAGGGCATTTCTGCTTCTGGTGAGTATTGCTTTCAGACTGAGACACAGAAGAACCTGAATTCTTTGGATGTGAGTATAGATATGTCAGTTTAAGCAAACTGCAGTTCAGCTATCCAGCCTCTACAGGGCTCCTTAAGGAGCACAAAGGAGTGAAGTAGCAACAGTAAGATTGGCTTGTCTGTAGTTCTAGAGGTAAAAAACAAAATATTGAAACAAGCCTTTTTATATAGCAACCCATCTCTTACCAATTATCAACTTAAAAGGGCCACACAGATCTGGGAGAAACAACCAACCCACCAAAAAGGCAAACCACCATATTATCTAGCTAAATTTGAGGAGAGCTATAAACAGTAAAAGAAATAGAGAAAGGTTGTTTAAACGCCAAGAACTAAGGAAGAGAAGGTTCTCTGCATGAGCAATGATAAAAGAGTTAGTAAGACAGATGCACAGATGTCACAGAAAATCAATGAAAATGAAACCATAATTTCCATGGTGAGTCTTCTGCACTAGAGGGAAGATCTTTGTTCCACTGAAGTTTTGCTTCAGTGCCTTCAGCACTGAAACTTAAAATGGAATAAATTGAATCTATTCAGTTTGCCTTTTCATTTGGAACCTTTAACTTAAATTGCCTTTAAGGACCTGTTTCTCCTTGAAACACGGAGGTTTCCCAGTGACCTGTGTGGCTGATCCAAAACATTTAGAAGTAGGTACCCTAGAATATTATTGTCATAATTATCCTATATTGAGTGTTATATGTTAACTTACATAATTGTCCTGTGGGAATTTATGTTAGCTTGGCCTGTTGCTAGGACCGCCTTTCCTACATGATTATATAGGTACCCAAAGACTGTGAAATAAAAAGGACAGGAAGAGTCAGAAATGTATAGAAAACTAGGCGTGGACAGGGCCATGGAGGAGGTAAATAATCGAGAGTCGTAGAAACACCAAGGTGACAATGGCCTTAAAGATGGAGAATGAGATACTTAAAATAGGACCTGAAGAGATTAAAAAGTAATTAACCAGAAAATCTCTACAAATTAAATAATGAAAATTCCTCAAATGTGCAGTAGAAATTGGTATAACCTACCACAAGAAATTCAGGCAATTTAAAGACCTGCAACCCTCTCAGGCAGCTGGATGGAGAAGATCAGCCTGAAGAACTTACTGACACAAGAAGCCTCTGGAGCTCTGCAGGTACTGTGCCCCTGCCACACACCTCATGTCAGCCAGTGGCCACCACACTGCTGTGAAACAGCTGTTAGGAGTTTTTAAAGGTATCTTTCAAACGTGAAGCTGCATGCTGAGTGAACGGATTAACGCCATGTGTGGAATTAAATCCCAAGGAACTATTTTTGGCTCAGAAATACAAGTTCAAGCTAGCAATTGCCATGCTCTTTTTGTCACACACAGAACCTCTTATTATGAACTTCCAGAAAGTAGCCTATTAGTTCCTCAGTTCCTGATGAATTTTTTTCCCACAGAGCTATCTGTATTGACTTAATCAGAAGTACACTTTACCACTGGTGAAAACACAATGTGTTTTGTTAATCCAAAGCAAAGCTGATCAAAACTGAGGTTCTTTTTTCAGTCTTTTTGCTGGTATTTAACATCCCATACAATTACAATAGATTCAACAGCTATAGAAAACTCAGCTTTCCACCACAGATTCGTTTAAACGTGTGCTAAGAATTAAACAGTATTATCCACTACAGGCTTGAATTAAAATATGCTGCACAAAATTTTCTCTCTTTTTCCCTTCCCCTTTTTTTGGTTTTTCTTATCTAAAAGAGCAGAACCAAAACTCACACTGTATTTGCTGAGTCTGCTTTTGAGAGAAAACTACACTAAGAGCAAGCAAGTATGGAATGTCATGTATTAAACACACCAAACTGGAGGGCAAGAGACTCAGTCTTGCAGGCTTCCATCGTCATGACTTCTGGTACAGAGAGATCCTATTTCATACCACCAGAAAGCCACAGCCCCATTGCTGGATGAACAAATCACCAGAGTTTACATGAACAATACACTCAAGGAATTGCCTTCAACTACAGTTGGACTAATTGGACTGCTATCACCTATCTCCTGTGTGAAATTTAAAAAGAAAACAAAAAAAACCACACCACCAACCCACAGGACTATCATTACAATATAATGACGTGGCAATGTCTTAATATAACAAGCATTGGACAAGCAAATTGACACAGTGCAAGTTCACTGTAATGCTGATAATTTCCAACTTTTCATTGCTTGACCTAGTGTTGTCCTAAGGAGCAAAAGGGAGGTTTCTTAATATAGATACTGGATGCTGTTCCCATTAGTAACAGGGGGGTTGGGTGCTTCCCAAGAAAAAATGCAAAATTTGCATAGTGACAAGTCTCAGCATCTTTCACTTATGTGTGTTTAAACCTGATTATGCATGCAGCATGTAAAATTAATCTGATAAGTAAAGGATGCTACTCAGTGACTGAGAGCAGGCGAATGTTGTCCTAGATAAAGAAAAACAGGGTTTGACTTCATCTGCCAGATCTAAAAAATCTTCTTCTGTACCTGAGAAGGAGTAGACCCCTTGTATCACCCTCACTCTCGCTGAGGTGTCTCTGGGACAGCCCAAGAAATGCAAGTTACTGTCATTACTATAATTTTGGGCCTTAGGTGATTTCTGTGTCTTACATAGGAAGCCCATTAAAAATTTCCCATCCCAGCTTAGACTCAAGCAGAGTGTAACAGAACAAACAGAAGCCATCTGTCTGCCCCAAAAGCCCACTTCTTGTCTTAACAATGAAGGTAATTCTCAAAGTAAATGAAAGCACAAGAACCTAACGCCCCACACAGTCACCAGCTGCCATTACAAACACATACACACTAAACAGATGCTGAGCATCCCTGCTCATAGCAGTAATTTGACAATCTAAAATTATCCTGGTTTTTTTGTGATCTAACTTTTTACAGTGTGTAAAATGTTCTTCTTCCTCCCATCCTGGACCCCAACCCACGCACTCACACATGCAGTTCTCCTGTCCTCAGTTACCCGAGATATGTGCACATTGCCTCATCTGCTGACGACATCAACATCAGTAAGACCATGCAAATTATTTTTAGTTTATCCACTGAAATGCTGGATTACTGCAGGAAATGCTTTTCAGTGAGTGGGTGACGGATAGAGCACCCACCCATCTTCACACTGTTCAGTCAATTACATGTATATGCAACCCACAAGACAGAAGAACATGTTCAACTTTGAAATTTAAGAACTCTTTAAGTTTAGATATGCTTCCAGTCATACCTCTGTAACCCACTTCTGCCCTTCACAGTTGTCACTGATTCACAAAATCCATTCAGCCTTCTTTAGCACCTATAATAAGACAATGACTTCAGAAAAAAGATGAAGCTGTGGCATGATCCCTAAAACACTGGAAGTGTCTCATGAGTCCACCATCCCACATAATTTCTCCACTGTTTCTTCAGTTTGCATTATTTTTAAAAGCTGACTGTGGCTTCATTTTTGTGTTCTCTGGCTCCTCACTGATTCAGCTTGAATCATTCACTTTACCCCTGGTTTACCCATATACCACTGAAGCAGAATTTTCCCAAGTATACCTTTGACTTCCTGACAAATTGAGAACACAGTAAAAACAAAAAATCCACATGATAACAAAAAGTTAAGCAGCTTTCAGTATCAAGAGGATATGGTAATTTAACCATAGTCTTTGGGCTGTAACTAAAGGCAACCTTCACAAATGCAACTGCAGTATCCCTGCCTGTGGCTGGAAACAAAATCAATTTTCAAGTTTGTTTAAATAAAACAGTAAATTAAAAGCTAACATAACTCCAGCCACATCTGCACTCCTCCATCTCCAGGCTTTTCTTAGTTTCAAGCCTCCCATCCTCCACCCTTTTCCATTCTGAGATTTGATACCCTCTAGCTTCTTACACAATGAGCTACTGCTGCCTCAGGAGCCCTCAAAAGCCACCAGTCAGCTGCCTGAGGAAACCTCCAAGTTTCTTGCTGAATTCACTCTCTTCTAGTTTTTATCAAGCCATCCAGTCCCCAAGGCTCCCTTTTCCTCCAGCAACTAAATCTGACCCTTCCAAAGTTACACTGGCAAACAAATCTCCCCTCTGCCACAAGCCTCGTCCCCTTTAGCATCACCTGTCTTTCAACTGCATGCTCTAGGCTCCAGTCCTGAACCCAAATTCTTTGAGATTTTTTTAATAGATATTTACAGGACAGAAACAAAAAGCATTTAATTCAACAGTCATTTTTGTAATATTGCCCTTTCAGAATGAAGGCAGTTTGAAATTTAACTGGAGCTTGACTCATTAGTTAAACCAACTAGTGAAGAACTGTGTTCCTTCACTGACAAGCATCTCTGCCATGGATCAGTACAAACTGTCAAACAAAATGTGAAGCACATGAGGCTATCAGATAAATTCATTCTTGTGAAATGAATCCACACAAGAGTCTCATTTCTATCCACAGAGTTAATTGTGTGTGTTTTGGGGATGGTCTTCCTAGCAGGCTTCTTTGTATATGTGTAATTTAGCATTTTTTAAGATGCAATGGAATAGATCTGCTTCTCCAGCTGGTATGAAGTAGCCAGACCTGCTGATTTCAGTATTGATTACTTTTGGCCCTAAACTCTATGAACCCATTACTAAGTCCATGAAACAATGCGAGTTCATACCTAGCTTCAAATGTGAATTTGAAGAAGACAGTCCTATAGAGAGGCTGCTCCTCATTAGCTGTAAGAACCTCTGTAGTATGTTTATCAATAAATACAAACTCAGCTGCTCAGGTCACTGCACAGTGTGTTTAGTCAAGTAGTATTTTTTAAAAGGACTGGTTCAGAAAAAAAGTGTGTGCTATTCAAGAACCAGATGTGGAAACATTAAGAAGACAAAACAGACTAACAGAAGGAGCAAGAACTATTTAAACAGAAGACAAACAGGGAAGAAAACAGTATATTCATGTTCCCCTCAAACAGGTGTCCAAGGTGTCAGAAGAGCACTTTACCTGAAGACGGGAGAAATACTTTCAAAAGTCATCCAGCACACCATTCTACGACAAGCAGAGGAGGTCAGAAACCTCACTTCCAAGGTATGTGAGTAACACACAGTAACATATTTCACATGGCAAGGAAGAACCCAGTTCTCCTTGACAATGAAGCTGCCCAAGTCCCAGGCTGCTATTTTAAAGAAAGCAGAAGGGTGACAGTCGAATAAACTTAATTTCTCTAGGTTCTGCAAGGTACAACACAAATACATGAGCTCCTGAGATAAAATAACTTGCAACTGCAGTACAGTTTTTAACCTGTATTTGTTGAGTAGAAAGCACTACAAATAAAAAAAACATTCAGAGATGCATTGCCACAGGAGGTACTTAATTTTTGTGACACCTGATGGTGCCTTTAACACTACTCCTGTCCATGAAGTGTACATAAATGGAACCTGTTGTAAAGCAGATTCACAGTAGCCCGACTTCAATCAGCTTTGAACGACAAATTTGAACATCGTTAAATGCAAATAACTCCCATAACCTGAACTCTTAAGATGTAAAATAAAAACTACAAGCCTCTGTACAGGGCAAAGTAATTATATATCAGCCTCCTTTTGCTTAAGTCATCGCTACACCTGACATTCTCAAAACTACCTTGACCCACCTTTGCTCCTAGAAAGAAAAATTTCCTTCTCACCTTATATTTTTTATGATTTAATTGGAATTACTGCTCTGCTGCCACTTATTTTAGACTTGAGACACATAATTATCTTTTTTCTCACAGCCACTGAGCCTTTATTATGCCAGCAGCAGAGCTGAGTAGCCTTTAGGGCAGCTTAAGCCATCCTGACCTGTTCTCTGACAGCACTCTGATGCAAACACAAACAATATTTAAACATTATATTGTTCCTCCTCTTTTTCATCTGTGTGACAGCTCTGCATATAAAACCCTGACTGGTCCACATACAACACTTCTTGAAAGCAAAGGACACACAAGAGCTGCTTCTTGTCCAAGCTGCTGGAAGCTCTTGATCTTTCTTGTAACTAGGCACATCTTTGAATGACTCAGAGAAAACATCTTCCCACTGTAATTTTAGAGATAGTGATATAACGATAAAATCCATCAGCTGAACGGCAATTATTTTGACTTGTCTGTTGCAAAGGTCATAAATGAGGATTTTAGTGATGTTAAGTATAATATTTGGGCTCATAGGCATCAAAAGGTGCCTTGAATTGATGAAATATTTATGAATTACCTAGCATCACTTACTGGAAATGCTTTAATTTAGAAGCTGATATAAAATCCAGCTGCCTAACGAGGTCACAACAACAGCTATTCTGCCAGAGATGATATTGCTGTCAGCCCCTCTCTGCAGACTGAGCTGTAGGTTTTGCAGTGTGTTATTTCATATCTTCTGATGGAAAATCAGTTCTGACTCTACCTTCATACATCTTCTCTCGAATCTCAGTGGTGCCAAGGTTAATTAGAAAAACAGCTAATAGGTATGTAGGGTATGAAAAAGAGACTATCTCCTGATGCAAGGTATTCAAACATCGCCACAACCAAACCACCAGGAAGACAGGAATGAAGGGAAGTTACTTGGGTCATTAATTTCAGTGCTTCTAGATCACAGGGGACAGTGCAGAGGTATCACACCGCATCTTCTACAAACCAGGCTTTATCAACAGCTGATAGCAATTTTAAGACTGTGGAGGGTTCACCCTGGTGAAAGACCAAACTTCCATCCAGCCCCAGCAGTCACTCCTCAGCAGGACAGGAGAGAAACAGGATGTGAAAGCCAGTGGGTCTGGATAAAGGCACAGAAATTGTGTGCAAGTTTCTGCCACAAGCGAGTCAAACTTGTTGAGTATCAGTTTCATTTACTGCCAGTTAAAACTGACTTGAGGAGCAAGTAATAAACATAAACCCCAAAACAGGAGCAAAGGACACAGACACCTTCAAGAGTCTAACGGAAATTCATCCATTAAAATGATTACTAAAAAGCAACAACACAAAACGCACAACAATAAACCACCTCTTTTTTACATACATGAAATAATGACAAATATGCAGAATGTGTACAGAGTGGGAAGAAATACCACCAAGAAACACTGTCTCAGAAGGATTCTGCAGGGGACAGGGACCTTGTCCAAGTGTTGAAGACCTCCTCTTACCTCCTTCTCTATGAATGATACACGAAGGCACTATGAAATCAGCCCTACAGAATTTTGTTGGGATGAAACAAGAAGTTACCTCCCATGGTTGTACACCTGACCGTTTGCCTGACTCCTGCAGGTACCAAACATCTTCTCTTCTCTGATCCTGATGAGTTTGCCAGCCAGCTCTCTGGTTAGCTCCTCCTCATTATGGGGACTTTCCTCCTCATTATGAGGCCTTTCTCTGCAGTAAGGTCATACTCTCATGCGATTAGAGCTTTGCAGACTACTTCCACAGGACTTCCCCACAGGACTGAACCCAGCTTCTTGGACAGAGCAGTTCAGAATTCATCACTCTAAGAAGGAAAATCAGTGCTATGAATCATGCCAATCTCTGACGACACCAAAAGGGTGACATTTTCAGAAATATCACCACGTCCTGTTCAAGATGAAGAAATGTCCCATGACTAGAAAATTGTCCAGTTGTGTTTTGAGAGATTCTTCAGTGAGGCTGGGAAGAGCTTGGTAATGCAAATGTCAAATCCTGCTTTATGGAAGAAGCAAAAGTGTACCAGAGACTCAAGATGTTCCGACCAACTCCACCATGCTCTTCACAGCAGTTCCTTTTCTACTGAGCAAATGTGAGCTGTAATTTAGATTCCAGCTCAAAAATTAAGCCTATATCCTTAATAATCTTCTGTCACTGTGGGGGGATGAGAGGGGGGGAAGAGAAAAAAAGTAAAAAAAAAGCTAAATCAGTAGGATTTCATCTGCAGAACAGTTTCTGCTCACTACACAAATAGTCTATGTCATCTACAGCAGTAAAGCAGGGAATGTTACTTTTCAAAAGCTGATACTGAACCTGGCCTCCAAGGAAGTGTGTCCTTCCTCTGATATTCAGAGGTTTGGCAGGGGTGGAAAAAGTTGGTCATCTGGAACCTGTATTCTGAAATGATTTAGTAATAATAGTAATGCAGAGGGAAAGGAAATTAAAACTAAAACTTACTATTGAATTATTAATCCTATTCATAAAGAATTTAGCCTCTGCTTTGTTTATCAAATAGCTTGCAAACTTGTCTATTCCTGCTCTATGCAATATGTTTATTATTTGAATGATCTGCAAACTGTTTTTCAGATAAAAAGCTTATCTATGTGAAATGCTGGGGTCTGAACCCCGAGCCCCTGAATTAAGGTTGCCATGTGGGTGATTCCCACAGCCCTTCATACAGAGGGGGTGAGTTTGCCTTATAGCTTCCCCCCAGGGTGTGGCCAGCCCTGCAGGGAGAGCCAGAAGGGAAATGAGCCCCAGGGGTCCCGCACTGAGTTAACAAAGGTCAGGTGTCTGCTTGGGGATAAAAGCTGGGACCACTTGCAGGGAGTCAGGAGTGTCTGCTCTGGGGAGTGCACTCCACAGAGCTTCCTGGTTCAGGGCAGACCTCCTGACTCTCCTGGAGCTGGGCCCTGCTTTGTTTAGGCCTTTGTGAACGCGGGCAGATCGGGTGAGAGTCGCCATGTGGGCACCTTTCTCTGATGTGTTTAACTGGCTGGTTTGGCTGTTTCCCATGCCAACTGTGGGAAACTCTGGTTCACTGTTTGTCCCACCTGTTGTGGGCCGAGTCATGTCCTTTGTGGGGTCATTGGGGGTGGCGTTGATCATGTATGAGCTTGTTGACCTGTTTGTACCCCCGGCGGTCACTCATATAGCAACATTTCTGTCTACAATACAGTCTGCATATTGGTTCATCTCCCTCCTGGTGTTATCATTCTTGTTGGGCCTGGTCATTGGCAAAACACTATGCTTTTTTCCTTTTCCATTTGCTTTTGGTGTAGCATGGAGCATACTCAATTGTTCAAGCAGCAGTGGTGACCTCATGCATGGAAAATTTTAAGTGGAATATCAGTGGGGACAGAGGGAGTACACACAAAAATTTATCAGGAACTTTTTTTGCCAATTATCTGTCATATTGAAAAATACCAGCCAACTGAATTCCCAAAATTGTTCACAAGTACTAAGCAGTGATTTGTATACTTCTCAATAGTACATACTGGGTTTCAGATCTTCCTGTGAGTCCAGTCTTGTGGATTCACAGTTACTGCAGACAAAAGAGACAAGGGGAAGTCTCTAGCCGTACCTTCAGCTCACACCTCTGTCAGCCATGAATTTAAACTGAGACCTGAGGATCATGCAACATCCAGTCAAGTCTTGAAAATCCCCCAGGACAGAGATCTCACAGCCTCCTTAGGCCTCTGGTCCTTTGTCAGAGTGACCAAACTGTTGTTGTTTTCTTTTTTCCAACCAGAATCTCCCTTCTTTCAGATTGTAACCTTATTTTGTAATTTTAACATAGCTGCCTAACGCAAATTGAACCAAATTACATTTCCTAAGAGTCAGGTATGCAAAATTCAAGAAGAAAATTCACTATTTACTGAGCATTATTAAAGATTTGGCTTGCCATTCAACAGATCCATGATCCTTATCTCATCTCTAAGTGTTCTTAAGGGACTTGGGACTGTAGAAAGTCTGGTTTCAGTTTCTGTTCTTTACATGTGACATTTAGGACACTAGATCATTGAAGCCTCATTTCAGACTACTTAGATATGGGATATACACAAAGTCCCCTCCATCCTGCCAGCTTTAGGAAGCTAATTTTACAAAAAGCTAATAAGGAAAAGGACCTCACATAATGGTGACTTGTTCCAGAATATGTCTTATTATTTTATTTCATGACCCTAAGCCAGAACCCAGCACCTGCCTGCTGCTGAGTCTTCTTCCCAGATGTGTGCACACAGACACAAAAACCCCACACATCCACAAACCTTTCTACTGATACAGTAATGGAGAAACAGAGCGGAAGGGCAAGAAGATCACCTGTGTGATGAAATTAACTTCATTAGTAAGTTTTGGTTAACTGATGCATGAAGCTGTAAATTTTACTTTCACTTTTTTTTAAACAGAACACGAGAATTTAACAATGTTTTCCTTGCATTCCATGAACATGCAAATTTGTCGTCTAGCAGGAAATACTTTTCTACAAACATGAGTCGTTTTCATTTCACTATTCTTTGTGATAACTTTCTGAAATCAAATACTGTTGAGCAAGGGCAAACCAGCAGATGGCTATGTATCAAAAGGCATTACATCTTCTAGAGTACCCTTCCTCCTCCCTCACACAGCCAGACTTTCTGCAAGTCAGGATGTCATTGGTAAAGGGTTACAACAGTGTTGTACTGTAGCATCGCTTCCTAACACAATTGAACATAAGTAACCAAGATTAGCATTGAACTACTGAAGAGTAGCCCTGTGCTGCATCCATTTTTTATATATGTAATTTGATCTTTTATTAGTGGCAACAGTAATTAGTGCCACATATTTGTCGTTAGGAAAGGAGCGATCACTGCAATTTTTCTTGAATTGATCAAGGATCTTGTACTACAGCGCAGCATTGTTAGCAAGTTGAGAAAAAAAAAGTGGTTTAGATGAATGCAAAACTGCAGAAAGCATGCACTCAGACTTCATACATCAATGAAACAACCCATCAAGTGAAATTCTGTATCCGCATTAGTGATTCAAACTATGGACCCATGTTAAATCTGCAGGAGGCATTGAGCTAGAATATCTCAGTAACATCAAAAAAATGCTGCTCCAAAGCAAGGAGTGACATAGTGGGTGACACAAACAAGACTGTCATGCCCCAAGCAGAGAAAACTATACCTGGTAGCCTTAGAGTCCAGAAAGGGATGGGGAGGGGGATGAAAAACACACCTAAGAAAGGTACTTATTACATAAAACTGTAAAAAAAATCAGAGTAATTTACTCTAGAGACAAAAGAACAGGATGACAATCTCAAAGCATTGAAAAGTTGTTCCAGAGTTGTGGATAGCAAGCAATTACCTTGAACTGCACCATTATTTTAGTCAAGACTTTAAGAAAATCTTTGTAGTCAAAAGGAAAGAGAAGCATTGTAAGTGTCTGCCAAAGACAAAGACAAATTCTTGCAGTGAAAACTGCATCAAGTGAAAGGTTTCGAGGTCATGTTTCACAAATATCTTTTAAAAATTATAACAGCATAGTTGATCTTGCCTGGAGGCAGCAAACCAGGCTCATAATGTTTTAAAAGCTCCCAGCTTTATCTTTTCCATTTCTTTGATAGTTTGGCTTGTAGCAACGGGTTGGGGGCTTTGTGTTTGTTGAGTTGTTTTTGTTTTTCTTTTCCTCTTGAACTTCCTCGATAATGAGCTTCTACTTTGAAATGTGAAAGGCATCTTGTCTGATGGCTTTGCCCTCCTTGTTAATGAAGTTTAGCTAATCAGTAGCTGTTAAAGCAGAAGCTGACAATGTACTTGGAGGCCAATTGACACAGAAGTCCCTCACATGACTGGGAAAATAAGCACAAGCTAGTCATAGCCTGTATGTCAGCCTCTTGTTGCAGTGCTTCAGCAGCAATCAAAAGAAATAATTATAGTTTGCAAAACAACAGCTACATTGCTTTCTTTCTGTCAGAAAGCTAGTACTCTGTTTTTTAAGCCTGATTACAACTCCTAGGTCAGCTTATATGAGTACAGACTGGGCTTTCATTCCCTTGTGGCTCCCAGCATGTAAGCACCACATCCCTGGTTGAATGCACGCTCCAAAAAGCTGTTGTAAAGCCATAAAGATTTTTTTCTTCACTGTTTAACATACTGCTTCCCCCAGCCAAGGAGAATGTCTCACACCAAGGCTTTAGTGACTATTCCCATTAAAACAAATTCTGCACATTTTTATATTCAGTCTATTTTCCATTTCTTAGTCACTCTTCCACACTTTTCCTGTCCTCCTGGATTTTAAAGTACAAACGAAATAAGCTAACAGTAACCAAGGCATTCTGATAATATGATGCTCTATTTCCAAGATAAAGGTTATGAGGAAAACTGAACAACAAAAGAAGTTCTCAGGCACCTAATTTATCAAAAAAGCCAAATGTGAACATCTTTTATAGCAAATGATTGTCGTAAGGATCGTTCTGGATTATATTCTCCAAAAGCTGACTTCCACAATTGCTGTTTCCATAAGTGCTGCCATGAGATTATACCTAATAGCCAAACTCACCTCTGCACGCGTCGCAGCTCATTTAATGGTACACAGTGAAATTCTAATAACTCATCTGTCACCACTGTGCAAAACAATACAGCAGAAAACGGATTCACGCAATCTGCTTTTGGGCACCAAAACTGGGAACTAGATAAACAGGTAGCTAAACCTTTAACTCGCACAGTGATGGAAAACAAGGCTCCCCCCTATTAATCAAAGAAAACTCATAGTCCTGGAGCTTTTGCCTCCCTGGTTGGACAATGAGCACCAGAACAATCTGAGGAAATTTCTGAGCCCTGGGGAATACAATACTAACAATGGCCTCTGCGCTTCTTCCAAGCATTATGATCACTTTAAAAGAAAAACAAACAACAAAACAAAGTATTAATTTTTTAAGCAAGTGCTTGCTGCTTTCACCACTGAGGCATCACTGAGGTAATAAAAAGATGCAGAAGTGTGGAAATTACTGTCTGACTGCTGGTCACAATTGTTCCCTAGTATTTGGTACCCTATCTTGCAACCCTTTCTTAAGCTGGTGAATGCTTATTTTACCAGTACTGCTGCTGAGTTCTTTCTCTTGCTGGGTGTGAGGGAGTTGGTTCTTTCTCCATTCTGGAAAAGCTAAGTGGGGAGGGTCTGCCTGGTGGGACTCCCAGCCGAGCAGACAACCTGTGCTTCATGTTGTCCCTGCATACAGCAGCAGAAATACAGAACCAGTAACTTCAAACACTCATGAAGGAAAATTATGGATAGGGGAAGAAAATTTATTTTAAGTAATAAGACTCTGATTTTCATTGCCTCACGCCTACTATTCACAGGAGTTTTGTCTTAGTTCTGTCAGGCTGCATTCTGACTAAGCTATATGTAAGTTTATCATATATCTATGTCAGAACTATTTGTCATTAATGAACAGGGTAAAAGGTTGTCATGCCTCATATATCATGAGGTATAAATGTATAAAAATGAGCTAAGTAATTGTGTCATCAAAGGTATACTTCATGCAGTTTTAAGATTGTTTCACTTGCTCATAATCCAAATCCATTTCTAAAACTTGTAAAATCAGAATCATGCCTCAGGTAAATCTTAACACAGTGCTGTTTCTAAGCAAACTGTATTTTTTCCCTTCCTTTTTTTTTTTTTCTTTCCTGTTTTATGCAACAGGGAAGCCCATGTAGAAATTATTTTTTTTCTACAACAAACAGCAGAACACTGACTTAATAAAGCTCAGACTCAGTCAACCTTATTCAGTAAAACTGATGTATATTCAGAAAGTGCATCTCATAGTTAGTAGCCTCAGTAATAATGTATATTCCCAAGTGTATGCAACACCAGTCTAAGATGACTTTGAATTAATGCACTGTAAAGACGAGCATCAGAAATCAGTAAAGCTTTCACGTCACATGATCACAATTTATCCAACTTTTAGCAATCTATCATAGTCCTTGGAAGTCGTTACAAGTTTTTGCATGTAAAAAACTCATTCAACAAACAATATGGATAGCTCTCAGGTGCCGTGAGCCCCCACTTCTGGCCATCTGTCTTTAAAGGTTCTTTTCTAAAGCCTGTTCTGAAATCATCATTAGTCAGACAAGGAGCCAAAACCCTGCCTTGCAAAAGCTCATGGCAGGGAGCTGGATAGCAAGAGGCATACCAGATGTCAGCATCTCTTAGTTAGTCTGGCTTCAGGCTATTAATAAGAGCAATTCCTGCACAATAGGAAGCATATAAACTTCTAGTACCTTCTTTACTCTGGGAAACAGGGTCCCAACAAGGAAGAAATAAGTTATTACACCATCAACCAGTCCGTTATCTCTGCTCTGATGAAAGCTGCCTTCTTTTGTCCAAAGAATCAAGTAAGTAGCCAAGAATTACAGACAGAAAAATTAGAATAGTCTTTTAGAAAGTGCCTAAAATAGAAAGATTAATTCTTTTTCTCTTCCACAAGACAAGGGCAAGAAATGTGTCATTCATTTACTTTAACTCACATACAGTGCAAATTCTTTAACCTTAGCTGCAGGACATAATGAGAGACTCGGACAAGGGATTTGCCTTTTTTCATTTTTGTAAACTCTTTATCTGTTTTTGTTAATTAACTTGTCATTTATGAACAGACATTACGCAGAGGGCTACAGACAGAAGAACATGTTCAGCTATGTGGACTAGATGATGTTTGGAGGACCCTTCTACCCCAGACATTCTATGATTCTATGTTCTTCATTTTCATGGCTTCTCTATCATGATCAGTTCAAGCTAGTAGGACTACACTACCACTGCTGTTTGAGCTTCTAAGTGCTTTATCAAAAACTGGATTAATAATGAGCTCATGAATGATGGTCTGCCACAGATGCAACATCTTTTCTGTACATCTTTAAACAGAAGACAATGTTAGGCCTCTTCAGAACAAAAATTACAGACTCTGAACAAGAGGAAAAAATCTACAGTTAGCATTACTGAAAAATTCAAAATTATTCAGGCAGATCTTTAGCTAAGAATACATTAATGGCTTGTGAAACTGGAAAGAAAATAATTAAAATACAAAATTAAAATTGTCTGCACAATTCCTGCAGTCAGATAATTTTTTGGAGGGATGAAAGTAACACTTTTTTCACAATTATCATGTTGCATAGTAGAGATGAATAAAAGTCAAATCTGATCCACTAAGTTCTCACCGTGGGTTCGCAGGGGAGGAGATATGCACTTAGCTACCAAAAAAAGGGGGGGTGGGGAGCCCTGCTGCGATTGACTGCTGTGATATACTTCATCTCCCTTTCCAAAGATCTCCTGTGATCTTAATTCACCACTCACTAGTCATTTTATGTTGATCATTAGAGTCAGGCTTATCAAAGCTAGTTTCAGGTTTTTACTTGAGCTAGATGGCTAACACACAAATCTGGGAAAAAGACTGTAAAAGGAAAAGGCTCTTCTTAAGCTCATGCTGTAAAGGATTGCATACACAGGCAGTTAACTTGATGAGGACAACTGAGGAGTGCTTATCTGCTCACAACTATGTATTTATTTATGCCAGTCAGCAATGTTCCCTGAAAGAAATAAATTGATACCTGAGCTTTAAATTCAGTCTTTAAACAATTGTTTCACAGATGCCTATGTGGAATTTCTGTCAGCTTGAGTATCCTGGATGTAGCTTGTTTGCAATGCTTCAGAGAAACCACTTCTCACAGTTATCACCTATTCGGTGGGCTGGCATAGGTCCTTTTCCAACAACACACGGGGGACCTGCCAAGCCTGGAGGAGCAGGAGGGCGACGTCCTGTACGTACTGAGGAACAGCAACAATGGCCACACAACAAGGAATTGGAGCTTGGCAAGCCCCTGATTCACTGAACTCAGCTGGATCGAAGTTCCACTAGAAATTTTTAGCAAAACTGTACCCCACATCCCATTTCCTAGTTTGTTTCATAAACTTTCCCAAATATGAAGGAAATGTCTTCTGCAAATTACGTCCTTTAGGTATGGCAGAGATTTTTAATGGAGCTTACTTTTTAAAAACTATATACTGTTAAGAGCAGTAGTGGATGCGCTAAGTAACCATCACATTAGTTCAGTCACTTCTATGTTAATCAAGCTCCCACTTTTCTCTTTTTTCCTGGACTGTTCTTTTTTAAAGTCTTGATTAATGGGGAAAAGGTGGAAGAAAGACATGAAAACTTCTGCAACTTTTGATAGAAATGTTTTTTTTTTCCCCCCCAGTAAGAAAAATCCTTGTGTTTCTATGGATACACCAGCAATCAACTGGTAAGTGTTCATGATATTAACATGGAATTGAACAAATAACCTAGGGAAATCTGGAGGTGATTTAGTCAGATGATGCATGCATAGTACATGCACTTTAATTTCTAGATTTTTCATTTTATTCCTGCTTTCTGGCTGCACAAGAAGACACAGCTAGTGATGCATGTAAAGCATTGGTGATATTGACCTTCAGCCTGCCTTTATTGAAATCTAATACTCACTACTGCAATTATCTGCACGATACAGACAAGCATATATTAAGGATATATGTGTAAGCTTTTCCAACATTTAGCATTTTCCTCTCAAAAAGAAATTACTCTTTTACAGCCTCTTATATAGTGAAATACAATTTAACTACTTGGTTGTAGAATATTTCTAGCAGAAGTGACTTTCTCAATTGTTTACAAACTAATTGGCTTTGAAATAGGTTTTTCTTTCCTATCCAAATCTTGATCTGGAATCAGATCAAGAAACCAAAAATGTGGATCAAAAATCAAAATCTGGATCTATCCACATCTTGGGGACTCTGTGTACAGTATCATTTTTTACTCAGTTCTTCATAAGAAAAGTCAAAATTATTTCTGACAAAATAATCTGCATTGCAATCTAGCCACTAGGACCTTTACTCTTACTACGGGAAGAACACAGAAGAAAATTCCATCAGATTGGCAAATTTATGTCAGTCTGGGGGAAAAAAAAAATATGCTTTTGCAATGCTACAGCTATTTTTACTCTAGGGCTATTTTAGAGTTTCATCCAACTTCTGTAAACTTGATTTAAGAGTGCAGTTCTGGGTCAAAGGAGACTGATGGTATCCAAGCAACAAGTGATTAATTAAACGATACTTTCCAAGTTGTCATATGCAAGAAGATGTACCTAGCAAAAGTAAAGATACGGGGGTGAAAACACAATATATATTCACATTACATCCAAATTTACAGTATTTTTTCTGGAAAAACCTTGAAAGCTTAAAGCATAGGCCGTCAGCAAAGCATCACACTGTCTCCACCCTTTGTCTGTGTGGAAAATTATTTACACACATCTCACACAACATGATTCTTCTTCTCAATCCTCATTCGAGTATACATCTTGCCATAAAGGGGAAAACTGTAAAGAAAACATCAGTTACGAATTACTTTGGTCTCACTGCAGCAACACTCCGTTATAATACTGCAGAAAATGTTGAAGTTAATGTATTTCTGTGACTCAAGGCACCATAATGTTACAGCTTTAGAATGGTGAAAGCAATAGCTGAATGTTATTTATTCAATGTCACTGACTCTATTCACTATTTTCTTCTTTCTTTTTTTTTTCCCAAGTTTTGACAGCTCAGAATGCCAAGTTTCCCAAAGTATTCAGAGCAGGTACAGGGATTCTCAGAAGAGCTTAAAGGTACAGCCCAGTCTGATCTTAAGGAAGAAGTATCACGAGTGAAAAGGTAAAAAGACTTTCATTAGTATTCAAATTCTGATGTCCCTTGTTGAAATTATGATTATGACATCATCTGCTTATCTGCCCTGTGCATTTTCTGACATCCACCTATTAATGCATCTGTCCAGATGTTCTGACTATACCAATTCGTTACTTAACATGGACAAACATATTCTGCCATTCCAAAGAATATTAAACCTTACTAATGTAGGATTTCTCTTCATTTAAATTATTTTCATTTTAGCTTTTGTCTCGCCTGAATTATCTAAGAAAGAAGTCCTTTTATCTCAGAAATACCCTCTCACAAGAACTTTCTTATTTCTGGAGACAATTTTGTTCCTATTTGAAGTATTTTTTGCTTTTCCAGTGACCTGAAAATTCCACAGATCATTTCTGATGGAAATACCAGCACAGAGCATTTCTGTTTCTCAAACTGTATACTTTCTAAGATTCTAGATGCATAGAAAGACTGGAAAACCTTCAAAGGATATTACATTTTTTTACACTGAATCGAAAATGCCTGTGGACAAATAAGAGAGTAAGACTAATTGATCTTCCAGTTCTGTCTTTTGTATTTTAACCATGCTATAGGGAAAAAAAGAGGATTCATCAACATGGACTCTCCCTACCTTGTCGTTCAGCTTTTTTGTTAGAATATAGATCACTTACAAGCACGTCCACGAAGCTGGAACAGCCTTGCTTCTGCATAACCATGCAGCTGAGTGCTACTATCTCTACACACATTTTTCACTTCTCATTCAGGCAATTTACTGAAGTTCATGACGATTCACAAAGTAATTCTGGTTACTCTTGTTTTCTTGGCAAATAATTTACAAATGCAGAAGTAAAAATATGCATGGTTGAACTTGCATAGCAGAAGTTTAAGAAGCTGAATGTGAGAGTTCAGAGACAGCATCTGTTTGAGAAAAAAAAAAAAAAAAAGGAAAAAGGCAGAATCAGTTTTTCTCTATCACATAATGTACAACCCTAAATTGAAGCCCAAGGAAGAAAAATCACACAGCTGATCTCTTAAGTAATTTAGAAAGAACAAAAGCAGATCAGTGGGAGAAGAAAAGAACATTTTCCTGTGCAACCAACCAGGTGCTTAGTTAATACCTGCATTATTTATTACTTCATGTTCTTTCAGCACTTGCCCAGCTACAGTACCATCTAAAGGTGTCTATACTAATGCCTACCAGGAAGAAATCCTTTCACACACCTACTTGTACAGCTGAAATCTTAAATCCCCTGCAGCTTGCAGGAGAACAAGAAAGAGTTCTTCTCTTATGCCAGTCTTGCCACTACATTCAGGTAAGGCAAGAAATACCCAGTTAGAAGAAAACATGCTCTCAAACGAGAACAGTTACAAAAAGATTGTGAGAGCTAAAACTGCTTTTAACTAAAACTTTTTAAGAGCTAAAACTGCTTGCTGCCTAAGTGGTGTCAGAAAAGCCTGTTCCTGCTGCCATTTTGCAGATCTCTGTGAGGAAACAGGCAATTCATCCAGACCAAATGAAAGGTCTAACTGCAATGGACTGAGATACACACCTCGTGCGTTTGTGAGCGTAGAAACAGGAGGAGCCAGACAAAAGATACTTATGCAGAAACATAGTTATGACTACACAGAAAGACAGTTATGACAGCGAAGACTTGACTTCTTTTCAAGAAGACAGACTCCATGCAAATGTACTTCTCCATCCGAGGAAGAATTCTAATGCAAAAATGCATTAGGCCAACAAACCACGTGCACATGCCTATGCAGACCCATCCAGCTGACTTCCTCCAACCTCCTTCATAACTTATGCAACAAAAAGACAGAGGTCTCAAAGATATTGCATTTCTACTGGTTTCTCCTCCAATAGGGGAAGCAGGAGGAAACCACATGAGACACCTCTCATTAGACACTAGAGACTTCACAGAGGTGAACACCTATGGCACTGATCTTCGGGAAGCCAGTTTTCCCTAATGCCACTCTTTGCTCTGAAAGCTGTTAATATTCTTCTTACAGACTGGGAGGACTGAAGAAGTTGAGCAGTGGTTATATGCAGGCACAACAGCTGCACAAAACAGTCTTCTATCAAACTTGCTCACTAGCTGGATTCAACTTCTCACAGGGATGCAGCAGGACACTAGGCTATGCTGCTCTTATTTAGGAGGGTAGCATGGTGCTCCATTCCCACTCCTCCGTACTGAGAAAAACAAAGCATTTCTTCCTACAAGCAGCTCAAGCTCTTGAGTTTTGTTACCTGATGAAAGGTACCTTTCAAATTCACATTACTAGAACTTCCCCAGAGATTCATGAAAGGAGGAAAAAATAAAAAAGCACAGGGGGAGGAGCACAACAATCCAAACAAAAATGAAATCAAAAACTACTTACTCCCTATGCTGGAGAAAATAGAGGACAACCAAAAAATATATGAATCACAGAAACTCAGTACAAATTCCTAGGAACTGACAAGAGAAAAGAAAAACTAAAGTTTTCGTCTTCAACTAAAGTAACAAACTAAATAAAAATGAAGCCATCCCCCAAAATACAAGGCAAACAGAGCTAAATCTTTTACCTCTAACTTAAATTTCTGAGTTGACCTGAATATTTGCTTTTTCAACCAGCTGCTTCTAACTATCCATTAAAGGTGGAATGCCTTCCTCCTAACTATTTCTTTTTTGTGCCTAACTGCAAACCAATAAACTTATGTAAAGAAAGGTGTTGTGGCTTTTTTTATTAAAAATTAACAAAAATTATTCTAGTTCTAGCATTTAGAATATACACATTTCTGCTTTGACTGATGTTTTTCTATCAGAGGCACAAACTGAAATAAAATTTCTATTTCCATAATACAGTTTTCCATTTTTAAATATTAAAAAACCCTCATACCTTTTTTTACAGGGAGAATGGTCAAACAGGTTGTCCAGAGAGGTTGTTGAGTCTCCATTCCTGGAGCTGTTCAAAACCCAACTGGACACAACCATGAGAAATCTGCTCTTCCTGTTTCTGCTTTGGGTTTGGAGGATAGATGATCTGCAGAGGTGCCTTCCAAGCTAAATTATTCTGTGATACAGAAAATGGAAAGAGCATATCAGAAAGGAAAGTAGATACTGAAATAGGTACAGCTGAACACAAATAAACCCCAGTGTTTTAGAAATTAAACAGAACAGTGGTAAAATACTATGTATTTTGCAACCATCTGGTGGTGCTTTCTGGGTTTTTGTGTGCTGCCTGTCTTGAATGCTGTTCCCTGTGAGGAGTTCATCAGTCTGATATATGCTAAGCATGTTTACTTTCCACAACATAGACTATGTGAAGGAAAATCAAGTACAATTATGGGAAAAGAGAAAAGGGATGGAAGAAGGAAAAAAAAAAAATGTTTGTGAAAATACTAATTTTTCCTAGTGGTAAATGTGTGTAATTGTGCTCACCAGCTGGTTGAAGTTCTTTCCCATTGTGCTGTTCCATCTATGGCTCTATGCTCTTACCATACTATAATCTTTTTTTATCTGTTTTCAGTTAGGCTTGTATAGCATGAGAATCTAAATATTTGCCACAGGAAAAAATTCTTTAAAATTTATGAAAAAGTTAAATTTGAGTTTGTGAAAACTTCAGTGCAACAGCTTTCTGAGCCTACAGTGCTTCATTTCACACTTACTGTGTGTTCTCCAGAATTTCTGTGTGCTTTTCAGGAAGTGGCAGCTTCTACACTGATCTCCCACTCAATTAGGACCACTTTCTAACAAATGAATTGTCTCATGAAAGACTGACACAGAATTTAGGGATGATCTCATCATTGATACTAATTTATCTTTTTTTAATGGATTTGTGTTTAAACTTAACATTCAAAACATTCTAGGTAAGTGGTCTAAGAACCAACTGACTCTCACTTTGATTAATCTAAATAGCCCTTACAAATAAACACAAAGTAAGAAACCTCAAGAAGTAATCTTTCATCTTTGGGAAGACTCAAAATCATGAATAACTTCAGCTGATCCTTCTTTCTAACCAGTAAAAAGAGGTGCCATGCATGTCTTCCTAAACTCCATTAGGTAGCTTACAGAATAAGCACAAGACAACTTCTATTACCAAAGGCCACACGTAAAGCTGATGCAGTTGACAGGATGAGACCTGGGATGGAGATGACCAAAAGTAATTCCACCCTCCCACCCTCTTTTCTTTTTTTCAAGATCAGATAGGTTACTTAAATACTTCAGTCTCAAATTACCATCTGTTAATGGCATCCACATGAATGCCTTTGGGAAAATGATGGTGATAATGTCAGATACAGTTGTCCTGGAAATGTCCTTCAGTTCCACACTAAATGAGAAGCTGTAAAAACTAAACCATAGCGCTAGCAAGTTTAAAAGGCAAAACAATGTAAGATGTCTATAGTCTAGCAGAAGGAAAATTTAGGCTTTACAAACATCTGTCTCTCCCTGAAGTTTGTTTTTAATGGCTTTCCAGAAAGCCTAAGTTCTCTCACTAATCAGAAAATCATTCTTTAAGGAGACATTAAGAGAAAAGGGGGATAATTTCAGTTTAGTTAATTACAAACTCTCCTGGCTGTGTGCAGGATAGGTTTGTGCACAGTTGTATGAATACTTAAGTATTCTGTGGGGTGGAAGAACTTAGGTCTGCTTAAAACTAAACATCTCAAAAGGAGACTATTTAAAACAGGATGGGCAACACAGTGAGGGGTGTAACTCCTACAAGATAAAAAAGCTTTTGAATAGCAGTATTCTCATCTGGAAATATAAGACATAAATTTGTCCTGACCTGCCAATAGTATGCTGTAGTCTCTCCCCTGTTCTGTAGAGGTAATATGAAAGGACTTAGCAGTAACAGAAAACAAAAGAAAATACTGAGATCTGTAGGACTTCACTGCTATCTAACGGCATGTTATATATACAGGTGAGTAAACTTTTTCATTAACCTATGGCTAAAACCTTTCTGGTTTCCTTTCTTTTAAATCTAGTTAGAAAAAACTTAATCCTAAACTATCTCTCAGCCAACAAACACAAATTTTATGTTTGACCTAAGAAACATGCTGGCTAGCCAGTGAGGAATTTTCAGTGAGTTATGAGCACAATTAAAAGCTCATCTCAAATACTGTGATAACTTCTAGTTTTATGGCTGCTGTGTCGTAAAGATATATAAGACCTGTCATTACCTATAATATCTAAGCCATAAAGACTCCTGCATGTGCAAACTGGGGAGTTTAGAGCCTCAGTTCTTAACTGATCTGGTAGGAAAAATAAAACATGGGGATCTGAGTATGAGATAGTAGCTACAGAATACTTTAGTTAAACTCGTAACTTTTTGGCGCAGGATAAGAACATCTTAGGGAAATTAACTGTCAGGAATGACTGCAAGAGAGTGAATGTACACACTAGAAGAAAGAAGGCAGCAAATAATATTAAAAATTGAGACAGCAAGAAACATTCTTGGTAAGAGCTGTAAGTGTGGTATTTCACCATCTAACTGGGACAGGTAGAAGTGACAATTATTCTTGTCACTTGCTTCTTTAGCCTTTCTTTTTTTGCCTATGTCAGAATAAAAACCTTCATTCCACCAATGCAGTTTGTGTACTAGAGAAACTGTGATCTTCACTTGACAGAAGGATGCCTCCAACTGGGTCTGTCAAAACCCTCCATCTTGAGGGTAGCTCTTGTTGAGAGCTAGCAATTCAGGGCACAAAAAGGACATGTGCAACTTCAGTCTCATCATGCCTTAAACTCCAGCTAGTAGAGCCAGTTGCTGTGTCCCATATTCCTTCCTTCCCAACAGCTGCGAGTAATTAATTCCTTCTCCAAACAGGACACACTGTGGATGGGGCTACAGATGTTCTGTTTTAGATGTTGCAGGTACTGCTGCTTTACTGAGGACCTTGTGATAATACTGAAAAGATATTTTCCAGCACACCTGTACTCTCCTTCAATGACTTGGCAGGGACTGAAGTTCAGACAACAGAAACAGCTTAGTAATGTGATCACTTTCAATGGTATCAAGATGAGAAACATCTCTCTTGCTCTCCCTTCCCTGACTTCCCCATGTTGCCTACTGAGCAGGAAGAAAATTTTTCTGAAGTGGACATTACTGATTAAAACAGGTGAATATACCAGCGATTTGCTGCATCCGTTGTTAAAAGACACAATACATCTTTGATCAACGGTATAACAGGAGATGATCTTCCTCTCCCCTCCTTGTTATCCATAAGTCTCTGGAGAAGCTACAACTATTGACGGGTATCTCTACTTGGGCGTTGTAAATTCTCTTAAGCCTGCCAAAGCCAAGCATCTAAAAGGCCTGACAATTTGTCATGAACTTCCTACAACAGAGAAGTCATTCTTCAGATGGATTCAGTTCTAGGTAGAGTAGAAATCAGAGTACAAAACCCACTCTTTTTTGTTAGCATGATGCTAACAAATGCCAGGGCTGTGAAAAGGGGAAAAAAAAAAATCCTGTCTATCCTTGGAAGCTTAAGCTCTGATAAATACTCTGTCTACCTTTTGGCAGCAGACTGAGACACACCACAGACAGTCAGACTAAGCACAGACAAGAAGAGTTACCAGAGGAAGTAGAGTGAATTTTGTACACTGCACAGGTTTCTCACCAAATACTCCAAGAATCTTATTCTGACACTGAGCCCACTGGGTGGATGGTGGCATTGGTGTTCCTTCGGGAAAGCAGTAAGCAGCATGACTGACCTACTGCTGGTGAGACCCAGCAATGAAGATGCAGCCCACCTGAAACCTCAGTTCAAATAAACCTAAGAAAATAGTCTTTGTTCTGAACAGCCTGCATTAATAAGAATCACGTGATAGAGAAGGACACACAAATGCTTCAAATTAATCTTGTAGGTTTCAACTTCATTTCTTCCTCAAGGCTGGGGATCTCTCCTTGCTCAAATGTACTGCCTTGGGCAAATATTAGTGCCCCACGAACTGATCAGTTACAGCCCATTTCAACACAAAACTAACACAATACACCCGCTGTACTGCAGGCACTGAAGGAAAGCAGGTGGGTAGGAGTAAATTACACACTTCTGAAAGACGACCCATAGAACAAGCTGAAACGAACCCAGAAACAGTACAGAACTGTGAAGCACCCTGACCAATTAAGCATATTAATATTCCATTTTTTTTTGTCTTTCTAAATGCTCTTTGATACAGAGGAGGTCAGAGGTTCTGCAGCATTGGCAGCAAAGGTTTCTGTAAGTGCAGTGATGGAAAGAGGGGGATAGCCTGTGGAGAACATGCAAAGACCATCATACCAGTAGCAACTGAGGCAGCTCCCCGGGCAAGCACAGGACAGAAAGCTGCTGTCAGTTTTCATAACCTGCTGTTAGCGTCAGAGGAATATCAGTAAGTGATCAGGACCTGAATGAGTATTTTATATTAACTCTTCTGAAAAGATGAAACATGACTGAGTTCCTGAAACAAATCAGTTTGACGCTAACTGGACCTAAGAGTTATTTGATAGTGGATTATGCTGTCTACAACACAAACCTTCAAAATGCCAGTAATGCTCCTTCTGCTGCATGTAAGCGAGATC
Source organism: Merops nubicus (assembly GCF_000691845.1). Taxonomy (NCBI): domain Eukaryota; kingdom Metazoa; phylum Chordata; class Aves; order Coraciiformes; family Meropidae; genus Merops; species Merops nubicus. The sequence continues at coordinate 9,366 of NW_008595015.1, read as the reverse complement.
AAAGGTCTTCAAATGAATAAAGCAGAGCTAGAACTCAACTTCTTCCTTAGTCAAGTGGTTGGCTTTACAAGCAAATATCCAGGGAAGGGTTAAACAGTTTTGCATGAGTGACACTGCTGCTGCTAAGCAGGTATTCTTGACAAGAAGCTAGTATGCTAAATGTTCAAGTTAGAATGTAATCATTCAAATCAAATGATCAAATGAAATAGAATCACTTCTGGAGTGATTTAAACCTGGACTTATCTCAGCCATTCAGGATAGACAGATGCCTCAGTCCCAGGCTGAACAAATGAAATGTAAGCAATCTGTAACACTGGTGACAAAACCACCTCTGACAAACTATAGGAATTCATAACTGGAAAGGAGGAGTTAAGGAATTGTCCTTGACTAGCTGCTCTAATGTAGGGTCAGACAGAACTTGCATTCAGGACTCTTCAGAGCTATGCTCCCTTAACCATACAAGGTAGTGCTTCATGGCTGTTTTTTCTGACCACAGCACATTCTCTTTGAAAAGCAGAGACGCTATGTGACATCTCTACCTTTGCAACAGCTGCCTTCCTCTAAAATCATATGTTAAACATTCTTTGAGGATTTGACTTATAAGATAGTGTTCTTCGCTGCTGGGTTAAAGGATAGACGCTTACTGAAGATTAGATTTAATCCTTTTGCTGCATCAGAGTTCACTGCCTAATGAGTATAAATCAAAATCACAGATTCCTGTCTTGAGATATCCACAAACTGTCTTGTTACAGCATCTATTATGGATGCATGAATGCTCATAGCCATAGGAGGTTGGATTAAATCAGTTGCACAGAAGAGGCTGGCATGCATTAACTTGTTCTTGATCTTTTCCAGGATGGCATGCAGTCATCTAGCATCTGCCTGTACATCTCCCTTAGAGAGAATAACCCTTGTTACTACTTTAAACTAACCTTACAAAAGCTGTGGAGGGTTTGAAGCTGCTTCCATAGAGCAGGGAACTGGACTCTTGGTTCAACCAAACTCCAGCAGAGCTCCCTGGTGAAAATGAAACAAGTCAGGCAGGGTATGAGAGAAATATTCTCCCAGCTTCAGCACACAACTCCTCTGGCAAGAAACTATGAAAGGTTTTCAGACACTCAAAGTTCAAGCCTTTTGGTTCAAGCTTAACTAGAACAGGAGTTCCCACTCAGCCTGTATATGCATTGCATTTGGATAGTGGAGTGGCTGATGCTTGCCCTTTGCTTGTGAATGAGGGGGTTTTCAAACTTAACAAAAAATATCTGCCCCCCCAAAAAAAATTTTTTTTTACCAATTAAATATGCCAGGTGTAAACTGAACACAATACCTTTTGATGTAACAGCCACTGCTCTGACAGAGTTGTGCTCTAAACTCTTAAATATAACCTGCTAACTTCAGTGGGAAGGCCCAACACTTGCGTATGACACACGTACTTCTCTAATCCAGCAGGATGTGCACACAGAGATTTCTGTACACACACTAGTTCGGCTGTAATCTGAAAACACTCACACTGGGCCATAAATCTGCAGTCTAGACACAGTTTTATACACTTAAATGTTCTTCTATTGGGAGGTGCTGGTCAAGGAGGAAAAAATGTAGATGGTGCTTTAAGGAACTTGTCCATCCTCAGCAATGTTTTGGTAGTGTCAACTCACTCCTTACAAGCTGACTAGTAGTATGAATGCTGTTTTCTGTATCTTCTGATCTTGGAGAATGGACACAACATCTCCTACTTGCCTCCCCAACCCTGAGCTTGACTGATCCAGGGAGGTGGACAGGAACCTTCAAGATGGCAAGGAGAAGAAAGGAACAAAGACCTGTAATCTGTCCAGCCAGAGGTATGTCACCAACCAGTACAGTCTGATGCTACCCTAAGGGATATGCATCACTGAACTCGTGCCATGATTCTGCCGTGCAGAAGATTAGGTACTGTGTTTCCAACTTCCTAACCCTCTTTACAGCATTTATGGTCTTGTGCTTTGGCAGCAGTTTGTAGTATTATCCATTTCCTGAAGGACATCTGTCTTGGCATTCATAGTTTCCCACCTGACTTCTAAGAACATGCACATCAGATCAAAGACTACGCTGAAGATGTCCATGCCTCCTTTTCTCCTGTCACATCCCTCCAGAATCTTTCTAGCAATTATTTCTGCCAGAGAAGAGAGGGAAAGGATAGAGCAAAGCAGTGCCTGGATGTCCTACTGGACCACCTAATTCATAATACTCTCTTTAGAAAGCATTTAGGATCCTTCACTCCTTCTGACAGATCTTTGGAGGACGAGGACGAAGAAGGCTAGTTAACTTCAACTAACAGCATTTTGGACTTGATAATGTAAAATATTAATCATGGTCCTTCTCAGTAGAGTATCAAAAATAGTCAGAAGAGCTAAATATAAATAGTTTGTTTCTTAGCTTACGTAGAATTTACTGGTTCATGACTGGTTCAGTCCACCTAGAAATTGTCTAGAATATAAATCATGTTTTTTTATGTAAGGCTTGCTGTTTGTGCCTTCAGCCTTAATTCATACATCCTGCAAGCAGTAACCTTTGTAGTGACTCATTAAGCTGCAGATACCTGTATGACAACAGGATTTATATAGACCTAAAAAGACAGGAGGGAAGAGTTTGACTACTCTGCTTTGGCATGGAGGACACTAGTGCATGTAGCTCAAGGAAGATCACGTATGCAGTTTTTTACATTTTGTCTTCCTCTGTATTAAAGCTTTTTCAGCACAAAAAGCTTCTGTGTGTGATGTAGCACTTATTATATCCTGCCTAGATAAAAAAGCTAACTACCTGCTGTCAGTCAACATTAAGCACCCAAAATGAGATTAGTCTAACCTGTCTGTTGTGAATGCCTTACTGATGTTTTGGAAGAGATCCCCCGACTTACGTTAAACCATGTTCATTTTAAAACGTTCTAGACAACAGTATTCCTTCAGACAAAATACCCATTACATCCTCTAACGACTGCCTGCAACAGCAGCTTCATTTCCTCCTGAGGCAAGACTGTACATCGTCAAAAATGCAGCCAAGGTTCTGCTGGCTCCTGGATTAACAGGATCACCATGTCTAGTCAACCCATAAAATGCCCTCAGTCTCACTGTTCAACAAATTTGCAGCCTTAGGCTATTTTCCTTGCTACATTTTCTTTGTTTAGATCAAACACATTCATTGATAACAACACCAAGCCCCCCCTGCTCCGCCTCCAACACCAGGATCAAAACTGGGAAGAAAGTAGGTAAAACTTGTGGCAGAAAAAGGAATGGTAGTTCTGCTGCTGTGTTTCCTCTTGCTTGCAGCTGCAGGTGAGTTAGCAATAGGTATATGAACTTACATTTTGATGTCATTCCCTTTATGGCTCCTCATCTATTTTCCTCAGAGCCTTCTGTAAACTTTCCTAACAAACAGACCTCTTTGTATGGTACAGTTTATTTAAGACTTTAACTATAAAGAGGAATATAACCATTTGTCTGCTGAACAGTCAAATTCCTGCAGGAACAATGCACACCTGTGGGTCTATACCCCACTGCGGAAGAGGTCTGCATCTCCTCTCTGTCAGGAGCACAGCTTTCAAAGAATAAAGGCTGAGTCAACAGACAGGCAGGTCTGCTTAGTGTCTCTTTTCATTTTTCTTTTTAAAAGAGCTAAAGTTTCATTTTATTGTTTGAACCTTGGTCCATGTCATTTTGTGCTGTTTGACCTTATCTTTCATGCCCTTTGAAACCACAAGGATAATGTGATACATTTCAGTTAATACTCCTGTTAGGCTGCCACAGACTCAGTGCCTGTCTTCTGCCAAGTCAGTCATACTTCTGAATGTAGTAGCCTCACATGATTGCTTAGTACAAAGTATATCTATGCTGAGAACAACTCTTTTCTCAAATACCCATCCATAATGGATTATGTTATGTTCCACTTTCAGCTTCAAACTCAAGCCATCCTAGCTAAGCACAGAAATGTTAACTTTGCTGTTTTAAGAGGCTGCTGACTGCCGAAACAGAAACTCTTCTCAGTCAGCTTCTGTGCAATCACTAGCTGTCAAAAAGGGTCAGTCGTGCTCCCTGTCTTGCCCTTTATTGTTCCTATGTGCATGTACACATATGAATGTCCCTGAGACTAAACTGTAATACTAAAGTAAAAGCAAGTTCTGATCCTGAGACAAAAAACAGTAATAATCTCCTGCATGCCTGTCTCCAGTGTGTGTGTGCCACGATGAATCGTATGACTGAACTCAGAAACCCTTCCCCAAGTTTAGTTGGCTCTTTCTCTTTTGCAATCACTGTCTTTATGGCAGTGTTTGTAGCTGGAGCTTCTGTACAGAGCACAGAAAAAAACCCAAACACTTTACTGTTGTGGAAACCACAACAAAAGGCTTTTGTTAACTGAAATGATATTTTGGAAACGACTGGGATTCATCCTTGTCCCATTCCTTCAAGTGCAGAGCATTCATGAAAATGTTATCATCCACTGAAAGCTACATGGAAGCATGCTGTTCTGCAATAGAGAACTCCAGAAATTTGTATCTCAAGAATTCTTTAGGGGGAAAAAAAAAAAAATCTGCTTTTTTTTACATAACTTTGCTCTCCTATTATTTGTCCTTTAACCCAGATTTTTTGAAGCGTTACATAGTACACCTGGGAGGTAGAGGAACACACTTTATATAAGGGTGAAATTTGCACTGTAAGATGTGCATTATGAGGTGTTAGAATATTAATTTATTCCCTCTACATGTATGAAAGCTATTCTGTTTTTAATCAGAAGGTCATCATCTTCCTATAAACTCTTCTCTGTCAGCTTGTATGCAATCAAAGTTGACTTCCCAGAATTAGGAACAGTAGCAGTGTTACACAAAGCTTGGTGCAGACTGACTGTTTTCATTTGTTTCAAAGTTCAGGACTACAGGTTATCATAAACCTGCAAGACAAATGGATCCAACAGAAAACAACTGCCAAATTCATATCAAGGTTTTGTTTTGGGTTTTTTTCTGGGTTTTTTGTTTTTGGGGTTTGGGGTTTTTTTTGCCAACTGATGGATGTTGCCTCCTTTTTTTGCATGTAAACTTGAATTACCAAGAATCTACTTTTATTACTATCCAGTTTTGATCCTGTTATGCCTCACCTCTAAAATGAAGATAATAAATTTTGAATGTGTTGAATGTCCCAGAAGTTAAACACTTTAGTATTTCACAATACACAGACTACTCTGACAAAGCATCATAAAGGAGTCTAAAGCAATCAATTCCATTTTTGGAGACAGGCTATAAAAGTCGTAAAAACAAATCGCTTTCCACAGACCCCAAGTCCCTGCGTTCCTCATCCCAGAGCACAGTCTCATTTGAAGATAAAGCTCTGGATGCAGCTCTGTGCTCACCACTTCCTCAAGCAATTCTGTATTTCCTTTTGGACACCTGAATAAAATATTTTCCACTGTAATGTGGAGCTTTTCAGAGCACCTCTCTAGGTACTGTAGGAGACCCTGCAGAGATTTCCTAAGCTTTGCACAGCCTGAGGGGCATGTTCCGAGACTGTTGTTTAACCTCCCCCAGCAACTAAACACCATACAGCCCGTGGGATGCAGGAGAGAATCAGAAGGCTAAAAGTGAGAAAACTCATAGACCGAAATAAAAACAGTTAATGGGTAAAGCAAAAGCTACACGTGCAAGCAAAGCAAAGCAAGGAATTCATTCACTACTTCCCACTAGCAAGCAAATGTTCAGTCATCTCCAGGAAAAAAGGGCTCCAGGCACCAGTTACTTGGGAATAAAAATACCATCACTCTGAGCATCTCTTTCTTCTTCTTCCAGCTTTTCTTACTGAACACAATATCACATAGTCTGGAATATCCCTTTGGTCACTTAGGGTCAGCTGTCTCAGTTGTGTCCCCTCCCAGCTTCCTGTGCACCCCCAGCTGACTCACTGGTTGGTTGGTGTAAGAAGCAGAAAAGGCCTTGACTCTGTGTAAGCCCTGCTCAGCAGTAAGGAAAACATCCCTGGGTCATCCAGCACTTCCCAGTACCAGTCCAAAACAGAGCCTCACACTAGCCACCGTGATGAAAACTGTCTCTATCATAGCCAAAACCAGCATGGAGTACCACCATCCCTAACAGCATAGGTTTAGGGAGTGGCCAAGCATCTTCCTGCAAGGATGCAAAGGCTGGAGGTGACTCCACTCCTACCACCTTCACAGAAACCTCTCCAAAAGCAGGCAAAGCCATGTTAACGTTATGCTCTGCATGGCAATGAAAAGCAGCACTGTACTTAGTAAAACTACCAGCTCTTCAAAGAGTCAATTGTCAATATCTATCAATATATAAGACTGGAGCGTGATCTTTCTTCAGACACCTGCCCAAGTGAAAGCTGTATTCCTGATTTCTATACCAGGATTAGTAGCATAGCTTGAATCTTCCTCTGGCTCTGACTGGCAGGAAAGACTCAATTTAGAAACAAACAGATTTGTTTTTTTCAGTTGAGAAACAAATATCCAATCTTTTTTCTTGTTGATGTTTTGTAAGGTTTCTTCCATTTGTGAACAGCTCCATTTTTCTTTATATCTGACATTTATCCATGTTAGAAATTGTTTTGAAATATGCAGTACCTTAGCAGAATCACAGATTACGGTACTTTCAACTGGGCTGTCATATTCTCAAGAATGATTGAACACCACAGAAATTTAGATACTTGCTTACATTCAGCAAAATATTAGCTGCTTCTAGAAACCTACAGAACTTTCAGTCCCTACTAAAGGGAACGGTACCTGCTTGAAGGCACATGTATATTAATTATAACACCTAACACCACGAAAACCTTCTGAGTTCTTCGTTTACAGCTGCTTCCATGTGTCAAAACAGTGGCAAACGCATTTTGGCAGTGACAGCAACATCTGGAAGCCATCACATCATGTTCTTAGTATTTATGAAGTCAAAATTTCAGCCCAAGGAGAGTCAAAGCCCACAATCCATAATTAATAGAAAAAGAGAGCAGAATTGCTCCAAATAACGGGCTGGAAAAATGAAGAGCCAGATCTTCAAAAGCACATAACCTCCAACAATTAAAGAATTATTCTCTAAAAATACTTATTATTTAAATAAATGAACTTTACAAAAGCTTGCTTCAAAGAATTCAGAATGTTTCTGGAATATTTTGGAAGCTAATTGAAGCATAGCAAACCACTCTGATTCATGAAGAACCAAAGCATAATCCTGGGGAAATCACGACTTGAGGAAAACAAGTCTTTTTTGTAAAAATAAATAAATAAATTCATACATAAATAAAAAGCTACAAGGCCCATTCAAATTAACCATTCTTTTGCACAGTTTTCTTGATGGAGGATTAAAAAAAGGTAGCACAAACTCTATTCCTTCTTACAAGTGGCGTGTTCCAAGTTGCATTTCCCACAGCATTACTTAATCAAGAATGTACTTGCAAATCTATAAATTCATGCTCTAAGATTAAGAGTTATGGCTTCAGTCCAACTCGTCTGTATTCTGGATAGGCATATACCCTTACAGAGAGAGTCTTGCAGGAGATTAGAAGAAATTTACATGATTCAACGTTTATGGAATATATGTATAGAAGACAATGACAGCATGAAAGGGAAGGAGGATTTAGTAATCATGTCCTGGGGAGAAGCAGGACAGGAAGGCTTCTGGAAAGAAATAACAGCTCACACCACGCAGTGCAGTTTCTGTAACAGTGAGGTGGAGGACTCGGTACACTGGATGGCTGCTGGAAATTTCTGACAGCTCTGCTGAGGCTTCCAGAGTCCTCAGAGCCCTGTGGAGCTCTCATCAGCCTCTGCTCTCACCAGATTTTTAAGGAATCAGCAAGTAGGATTAGACTTTAATAATGGATTTGGTGACTATAGTTTCACCTATTACATTTTTCACTCGCCTAGGAAACCATTTTTTCTGTATTGTAAGTACCTACTTATTACTAGACTTCAAATTATAATGGCATAAAAAACTTCATTTCTCATGTTGTAAGTCGGTAAGCACTGGAGTAAAACAATTATGCTGAAGAATGAAACTGTATTTTTCAGCAAGTGCAATTTAGACCAACTCCACTGACCTCAATGGCCATGTGTTAGGGGGAACCTGGCACAAAGAAACCTCTCTCGCTCCTACTTTCTGCAGGTCCTTTATGGATTAGGTATATTTGGAGCTTAAACTCCATGAGGTCTCTAATAAAAACATTCTCAGAATGTTTTAACATTCAGGTTAGGATAAGAGGTTAGGATAACCCCTAGAAGTGACACAGAAAATGGTACAAGGACTTTTGACTCTCTCCTACTGAGATCTGTTGCAGGAGTTTATCCATTCATGTCTCTCTTAAGCAGCACAAACACCTTTCAAACAATTAATCTAGGTAAACTAAATGTCCTAGGGTTCACAGAATCACTCAAGTTGGAAAAGACCTTTAAGGTCATAGAGTCCAATCATTCACCTAATTCTACCATGTCCACTGCTAAGCTATGTCCCTAAGTACCACATCTACATGACTTCTAAACACGTCCAGGGATGGTGATTCAACCATTTCCCTTAGGCAGCCTGTTCCAGTGCTTCATAGCCCTGTAAGTGAAATTTTTCCAAATATCGAACCTAAACCTCCCCTGGCACAACTCGAGGCCATTTCCTCTTGTCCTGTAGCCTGTTACCTGGGACAAGTGACCAACCCCCACCCCTCTACAATGTCCTTTCAGGTAGTTGTAGAGAGCAATAGGTCAGCCCTCAGACCTCTCTTTTTCAGACTAAATAGCTCCACTTCCCTCAGCCACTCCTCATAAGGCTCATCCTCAAGACCCTTCACCAGCTTTGGTGCCCTTCTCTGGACCCACTCCAGTTCCTCAATGTCTTTCTTGTAGTAAGGGCCCCAAATCTAAACCCAATACACAAGGTGTGGCCTCACCAGTGCCAAGTGCAGAGTGACAACTATTTCCCTACTCCTGCTGGTCACACTGTTTCTGACACAGGCCAGGATGCCATTGGCCTTCTTGGCCACACGGGGCCA
>NW_008595015.1:0-213 GCF_000691845.1 Merops nubicus | reverse complement strand
ATTGGCCTCGGCACATCAGCCCAGTCTGTCCAGACCCCTCTGAAGGGCCTCCCTACCCTCAAACAGATCAACACTTCTGCCCCACTTGGTGTCACCTGCTAACTTCCAGAAGGTGCACTTTATGTCCTCATCAAGACCATGGATAAAGATAGGAAACAGGAGTGACCCAAACACTGAATCCTGAGGAACACCGCTTGTGACCGGCCATCAGCT
>NW_008595014.1:0-530 GCF_000691845.1 Merops nubicus | reverse complement strand
CTCTGGTCTGGGAGGGGGTGGGGGCACAGGGAGCGCTAGGTCAGGAGAAAACCGGGGGGATGTGGGGATGTGGGGACCTGCAGGGCTGGAGACAGCAGGGACATGGGAACCTGGGGTCAGGAGGCAGCTGGGAGGTGGGGACATGGGGACACAAGGACCCCTGGTCTGGGAAGTGGCAGGGACACGGGGACCTCTGGATCAGGAGACAGCTGGGACGTGGGGACATGGGGACACAGGGACACGGGGACACAAGGACCTCTGGTCTAGGGGGTGACAGGGACACAGGGACCTCTGGATCAGGAGGCGGCTGGGAGGTGGGGACACAGGGACACGGGGACCTCTGGTCTAGGAGGTGGCAGGGACACAGGGACCTCTGGATCAGGAGGGAGGTGGGGACATGGGGACCTGCAGGCCAGGAGGACATGGGGACCTCTGATCCAGGAGGTAGTTGGGGTGTGGAGAGCTTCAGGCCAGGAGGTAGAGGGGACACGGGGACCTGCAGGCCAGGAGGACCTGGGGACATGGGGACA
>NW_008595013.1:330-607 GCF_000691845.1 Merops nubicus | reverse complement strand
TGCTTCAGGGGCCAGATACTGGGTGCCAGCAAGGGTGGGTGTGCCACTCCTGCAGGAAGGGAGGAGGGCAGTGGGTCCTTGGGTCTGGGGGGGCTGCTGAGGGCTCCCTGGGGTGGCAGGATGGGTTCCCTGGCCAGGGGACAGACACTGAGATGGGGCAGAGCTGTCTGGGGCTGCCTGAGCAGGCGGCCAACTGGTGGCAGCTCCTGGCTCCCTGACTGTAGGGCTGAGCTGGGGGCGCAGCAGCGGTTCCATTGCCCTAGAGGAGGTGGCTTGC
>NW_008595013.1:0-287 GCF_000691845.1 Merops nubicus | reverse complement strand
GCTGCGTGGGGTTTGGCAGTGCTGTGCTTGCGCTGGGAGCGGTGCTGTGTCAGCTGGGGCTTCCTCAGGGAGCAGCCTTTCACCAGCAGCTTCAGCCCCACGTGCAGGGGCATGGGCACGGTCGCCTGTGGGGCGACATGGTGGAAGTTGGGGCTCAGGGTGTGCGGGGGGTGCCCCCCCCAGCCCCCTCCCCAGCCCACCTCCTTGTAGATGAGCTCGAAGGCACCAGTGGAGCAGGCAGGGTTGGTCTGGCGGTCGATGACCACTCGCAGCGTGTCCCGCTGGAC
>NW_008595012.1:0-2278 GCF_000691845.1 Merops nubicus | reverse complement strand
CCGGCCCTGCTGCCCGGGCACAGGGTCGGCCTGGCACCAAGCCAGGGGAAACAGCCCTGGCACAGCCTAACAGGGACAGTTTTGTTCACATGCAGGGTACGAAAATCTCAGAAGCTGAAGTTCCAATCACTGATGGAAAGTACTGTCCTAAGCTCAAGCTGGTGTCTCTTTTAAGGACATTCAAAACACCACTTCTTCACGGATGCTCAGAACAGAACACCAAGGCTCGATAGCATTCCCCTCCGCCAGTAGTTTGAGTTTACCTACTCAACCTACCTGGAACATTCCATATTCCAAGTTATTTCTGTAACTCAAGCATTGTTTCAAAGTATTAACTGAAATTTCTAAGTGCATTTGCCAGCTGAAATGGTTTCAAAGTAGACCTCTGGGACCTGTCCAAGTACACTACTAAACATCTAGATAAAAGACTGCTGAAGCGACGTTAGCCCTCTGCACCAGGCTCTATCAGACTCACAGCCCTATCCATAAAAATGGAGGGGGATCATCACATTTGGTCCCCACCCTTTGTTCACAATATTATTCAGGAATACTACTTAGACTACAAACCACAAACCAGCAACTGTCTGCCTTGAAAGCATTGTATTATCCTCAGCACAATGGGATTCTGGCCTCTACTGCTCTACAGCCCAGCAGTTTTTTGTTTCATTCAAGCCTTCCTAACCGACCAAGAATCAAAACACAGGTCAGCAAGTACAATGGAAAAATCACAGCAATGTCAGCTTAACATTTTGCTACAAATACCCATAGCACTATTAATTCAATACCTTCTATCAGCTTTTACTTGCTATGCTAAACTGCTTTTGCAGAAGTAAATGTCTTCACAGGACCAGCTACCTAAACGAGGCAATAATTCACAAATATACCTTATTTTGATGAGGCTTTGATCGGTCAAGAACTTTTGCACACTACCTACGCTGCACTGCAATTCACTGAGCTGATAAAGGAAAAGGGGCACATTTCACAGAAGTTTCTTGATCCCGCTTTTTAATGCAACTTCAATGTAATGTTTTGCTTAACAACTACTTCCAGGTATTTTCCTTCCTTTAACAGATTAGAAGAGGCAGGAAATCAATTCTGTGCCAGTCTGACTGAGATGGAAATAAGCTTATTTTATTACATATATTTGCTCACACAAATTTAAATATGCTTCCTTCTCCCAAATGAAATTTACATCTATGAAGTAAGTATTCTTCATGATTTGTGCCTTAACAGAGAACAATAAGAGTCTGAGAGCACTCTTTATTGCTACAGGACATAATTTATTTTTTCTAAATAAAAAGTGCAACAGTGTAACAAAAGTTTCAAAAGAAAACCCTACTACTCTAAATCACTTAACTGTGTACACAGACAAGTGCAAATCAAGAAGCACTCTGAAAGAATGAAGTGTCTGAACATGTCAAGCATATAGAAAAAAGACAAATGCAGCCTCTAAGCTTTCAAACACATCCTACAAGGTACTCAGCACCACAGTGATAGTACTAACGTTTAATGTCTTTTTATCTCTTTGCATGCCACCCTGATTCACATGCTATGTGCCCAATATATACTCTTCACAAAAGGTGTTAATTCACCAGCAGTAACGAGTCAAACATATCTGCAGCATACAGCATTCTGAGGGAAGTCAGCTCCACTACAGCCAGCTCAACCAAAAACACGCAGTTCAAGCAAGGCTACAAAAGGTGTAACACAAATGCACAAGCAGGTTAACACCCTTAAGGAGGCTCTCACCCAGGTGCAAAACCCATCCTGCACAGTGTAACTCCCAGTTAATCCATTTGTGCTTGGATGTAAGAAAAGGCATGTTTTTAGCTGATACACCTTAACAAATCTCTGGATTCCAGGCCCAAGACACATTCCTTCTGCTCCTCAACATGGGGGTGGATCTGCTCAGCTCGCTCAGACCCCCTCTCCACTAGCAAACAGGTGATAGGAGTGCTTCGCAACTGAATTTAAGCAACGTCAAGCGGCTTAGTTCAGAAGTGAGCCTGCTCACGCCCGCTTTTGCCTGAGGTAGGGCGGCCAGACGCCGATCGGCGCGGTTTGGGGTGCGCGCTGGTAGCAAGACCCAGCGCCCACGCCGACGGCTCTCCGGCCTCGGCACGGCGCAGCAGGCTCACGCTTCCACCGGGACACCGAGTCACTGTCACAAGTGTGTGGGGAAAGAACACAAAAAGACAAAACCGAAAAATACCAAAGCAAAAAGCTCTGAAGTGAGGGCTCGCCCGTGCCGGCTCTGGGGCTGCGTGCTCCGCCGGCT
>NW_008595011.1:418-1561 GCF_000691845.1 Merops nubicus | reverse complement strand
TCCCCGTCCTTCACGGTGGAGGGAAGAAGTATGAGGAAGAATCCCCCAAACCCGTGCTTGGAGTTGGGTGGAGGGAGCTGGAGTGGTTCAGAGGGCCCCACAGAGCCCGCTGTGCCGAGGCATGAAGCCCACCTAGGGTAGAGTGATGCTGCTTGTAGGGTGCCCCCCGAGGCAGCAGACCTGGAGGGGCGACCCCGTCCCTGGGCGTCTCTGCCCCGCACAGGGGGCAAGAGAAATCCCGGGGCTGGCGCCGGCTCCTGCTCCTGCCTCGGGGGTGCCAGGTGGTGCTGGGGAGGGGGTGCTGACGGCTGACAAGGACCGCCCGGGAGGGGAGAGGAACAGACCATGTCGGGGTGGTGGAGGAGCCCAGCTGGCCCAGCTCTCACAGGATGCTGAGCTCCCCATCCTAATGCCAGTGGCTCCCGGGAACCCACCCTGGTGGGGGGCTCCTGCCAACTGTCAATACCAGCCTGGTGTCCTCCCAACAAAGTAGCCCCTGGCCAAGCCCCCTCCCGGTCCTGGAGCTGTGGCAGTGGGCAGAGCTGGGCACAGGCGCTTGCTCTGCTTCATGTTCTGCCCATCATCCTTTCCACCCCAGCTCTTTCCTGGCCCCTGACACCAGCCTGTGCACAGCCCCAAGGCATCCACTTTAGTCTGCAGCACCAACAGGAGGGTGAGCTGCAACCCACTTGGGCGTTAACTCTGAAGCTTAAGGATGGCTTGCAATTAGCAACACTGCTGATTCTCTTCGACTGAAGCCTCCAGCTTTCTCCTCCAGCTCATCCCCCCTGCCCCTCCCTCAAAGCTGCTGGCTCAGCTCCACTAGCTCCCTCTTGGCTGAGTCCTCAGCAGTCTTCACAGCTCAGTGCAAGCAGCCCCTGCCAGGCTGCCCCACAAGGCCAGAAGTGAGGGGAGTCGTGCCAGATGATGCTCCCAGTAGTGCCCCCTCTCCCCCTGCACATGCTTGACCCTCCACCCTGGGCACCCCAGGGGCCAGGATGGGGCAGGAGATGCTTCCAGATGTTTCGGGCCGGTGCACATCTGCATGGAAAGTTCCAGGCAGGGGAGGAGGGGCGAGGCAGCAACACTAGGCAACGGTTGCCTGGCAACAAGGACCACATCTCCGTGGCGATGTGGCACCTG
>NW_008595011.1:0-358 GCF_000691845.1 Merops nubicus | reverse complement strand
TGCTCGGGGCGGAGCCCCTGAGCTCCCCACCACCAGCTCTCCCCATGCTCCCTGGAGCCTCCCTGGGCTGGGGACGTCATCTGGGGGAGGCCCAGGCGCACTGAGGGGTGTCAGGGGCTGCCCTGACCTCCCCATGCACCTGCTGAGCAGGCACTGGAGGGCACAGCAAGGGGGGCAGCACCTCCACGCCCCTGCCCCAACCTGCTCCCTCCCTCAGCAGATGCCCGACTACAAGCGTGCCACGCTGCAGGATGACGAGGGGCCAGAGCCGGCGGGAGATGACAATGCCTCTCCTGACAGCATGGAGGTGAGGTTTGCCCTGGCCTCTCCATCCTTCCCCTCCTCAACCTCCCCGGGC
>NW_008595010.1:0-4234 GCF_000691845.1 Merops nubicus | reverse complement strand
CTGCCCCAGCACTGCAGGGGGGTCCCAACTCGATGGGCTGCCGTGGCCAGCAGCTGCCCTGGGGAGGGCAAGCAGAGGGTGGGACGTGCCTGAAAGGACAGTGCCACTGTATCAATGCCCAGAGCTCTGTGTCAGGCACCTGGTCTCATCTGTTGCCAGCTTCCCCATCCTCTGCCTGCACGTCTCTGCCAGTCCCTGCCGGGGAGAGGGTGGAGTCGGCTCCTCCTCTGGCGTTCAGTGGGACTGGGGCTCCTGCCGGTGCCTGCTGCTTCCCTGCTCACCTGACTGTGCCGCAGGCTTAATGGGATGACATTTGGGCAGGAGCCAAATCTCTCCTTTGTTCTTCTTCTGTTTGCTCCTGTCCTTTCTGTGTTTGGTCTGGGCAGGATCTTCCTTCTGGTGCTTGTCTGGGCTTGCTGCTTTCTGTCCCCTCCACCCACCAGCTTGGTGCCCTCCCCCTCGCTGGGGAGCTCAGTGACACCCGTAACCTTCTGACCCCCCCAGACACTTCACATGCCCCCTTTTGCTTCTCCTCCCTCTGAAGCCCTTGATCCTGGGCTAGGTCATCTCTTACAGACGATCACCATGCCCAGAGGAATTTCCAGCCCTTCAGAACTACTTGCTGGCCAAGACCTGAGGTTTCTAGGGTTGGTGCTTTCTGCTCAGCCCCTCTGTCCCTGCAGGCCCAGAAACGACGATTACAGGAACTAAACACCAACTATTTAAAGCTCCTCTTCCTCTGCCTGGTGTTGCTGATGCCTGTCCCTCTCGTTTCTCCTCTCCCCTTGTGCTCTCCAGCCGCAGCGTCACCCTTCTGAGCAACTCTGTGCTGCTGTGCTTTGTCTGCCAGAGAGGCTGTTGTGCCTTGCCAGGGAAGACAGCCTGGTTTAGGCAGGTCCCTGTGCTCCTGGTGCCTTGGGAGTCCGTGTTCCTCCTGAAAATGCTTTTAAGCCTCTCCCTCCTGCAGTCCTCGAGGTCCCTGAAATGTGGCAGACTCAATGGCAGGGTCTAATGGTGCTGTGGGGAATTTTGGCTGAGAACCTGCCCAGGGGCTGCCTTGCCTGGCTGGTAATGTCAGTAAAGACCATTAGTCTGCACAAAAGAGGAGAGGAAGCGCTCTCAAGGGCAGCCAGCTCCAAAAGGAGATGCTAGATGCCCACCTCCACCCCCGTCTTCTCTGGCAGCGCTGAGTGCGAAGGGTTCAAGCTGGGATGGGAGCTCTTGGAAGTGTCATCTCCCAGAGCCTGCTGGAGAGCTCTTGCTGGTTAAGCCTCAGCCTGGGAGTGTAGCTGAGTGTCTGTCTCTGCCTGGGCAGGGGCTTTCTGGCAGGATACCAGGTACCATCACAGCTCAGCCACCGCCTCGTGCCCTCTCCAAGTGCAAAGAAAACGCCATGCTGGGCTAGAAGTGGCCGTGTGGCCAGGTGCTGCCTTGGCTGGGGATCTCCTCACAGCCCTCTTCCTGACTGTCCCCTGAATCAGCCCCGTGGATGGGGAGTGAGTTGCCACACTGCCTTCCACCCATCGTTGGCACGACAGGCTTCGTTTGGAAGCCTCCACCCAATGGGCAATGCCAAAGTCACGTTGTGCCCTCGCCTTCTGGAGAGCTGAGGTTGGGTGGAGCTCGTGT
Source organism: Merops nubicus (assembly GCF_000691845.1). Taxonomy (NCBI): domain Eukaryota; kingdom Metazoa; phylum Chordata; class Aves; order Coraciiformes; family Meropidae; genus Merops; species Merops nubicus. Next base: position 2,605 of record NW_008595010.1, on the reverse strand, counting down.
AGCTCTGTTGGCAGCAGAGCTGTGCCAGGGTGGGATGGATTTTGAGGCTGATCTCCAGAGGAAGCAGAGCGTGGCTGTGCGCCAAGCATGTGCCTCTGGAGCCTGTGTCCTGACTTCATCAGAAAGGGGGCTGAGGCCTCCAAGGTGCCAAGACCCTACAGGTGCCATGAATAGGTGGATGGAGGAGAGGGAACCCATTAACACCTTGGGAAAGGAAATACTCTTGACCCATGGTAGACCCCACAGAAACACCATGGGACAGCCACTCTGACCACTCCAGCTGTAGCTGTGACAGCACCTGGATCCTGTGGGACCCTGGGGAAGGGGGACCCAGGCAGTGTGCTCCCCATGGATGGGTTCTGCTGCTTGCAGAGCAGCTCCTTGGCTGATAGCTCCATGGTGTCCTGCCCTGCTCCCCACCCCTCCACCCCCACGGGGGCTCCCCTGCCCACGGGAGCCCTGATAACTGGACCTAAGGGCAGCCCCAGCAGCCCGGGTTCATCCTGGGCTCTGTGGGGTCCCCGTCGAGGGGACGATGAGACCAAGTGGCTTTGCTGAGTGGTGGCTGCCTGGGACAGGCTGCACCCCACTTCTGCAGCTGGCTTTGGGCCACCTCACTGGGCCTGCAGGGAGAGGAGGGTGCTGCTCCCCCGGAGCCTTATGGAAAGCAGTTTGATCACATTTCTTCTGGCATAACAATTAAAAAGATTCATCAGGATCGGAGGTAGGGGCCTGAGGAGCTGGGAGGCAGCTGTCAGGGCTCGTGCTACAGAACAAATGAGTTCAGGAGTTGATGGAAAAGGTGTGTTTGCCATGAATTTAAACCTGCCCCGGCCGAGCGCTCTCCTCAGCTGGAGAGGAGGGAGCAACACCCTGTGCTGTGGCACTTCTGTTCGCTTTTGTCCTCCGCCTCCTCCCCCCGCAGCCTCTGGGGAGGGGGACAAAGCTTCTGCAGGCTGGGGGAGGAAGCCTGTGCCCTCTGCTGAAGGGTGCTTGTGGGGGAGCACCCCCTCGCCTTGGCACCTCTCCGTTTCCGAGGGGTCCTTGTCCTTTGGGAAGCGCACAGCTGGCTTGGGATTCAGGCTGCTCGCCCAGGAACATCTGCTGAGGGTGTTTGTTCTCCTGACAACTCAGTGAAGAGCAGCTGGGGCTCGGGGGGCCGGGGCCAGCTCTGCCCACAGCCCTGGGTCTCTCTGCTGGAAGGGACTGGGGGTAGGTTTGCAGTGGTTGGATATGGGGAGAGGGGGAATGCTCTGAGCTGAGGAAAGACTGAGAGCTCTGGGGCTGTTTAGCTGGAGAAAAGAAGACTCAGAGGGGATCTGATCAATGCTGAGCAAGAGCTAAACGGACCCGGGGGGCACGAGGCTGAGGCCAGACTCTGGTCAGTGGTGCCCAGTGACAGGACAAGGGGCAACGGGCACCAACTGGAACCCAGGAGGTTCCACCTGAGCAGGAGGAGAAACTTCTTTGGTGTGAGTGTGGCCGATGCTGGAGCATCTGCCCAGAGAGGCTGTGGAGTCTCCTGCTCTGGAGAGATCCCAAACCCATCTGGGTGTGACCCTGGGCACCCTGCTGTAGGTGACCTGCTGGAGCAGGGGGGTGGATGAGATGATCTCCAGAGGTCCCTTCCAACCCCACCAGCTGGGACTCTATGAAGATACCTGCTTGTGGGTAACCAAACCCTCTGCTGCACCCCTCCTTTTTGGGGGGCTACAGAGGGGGCATGGGGACACTCAGTCCCTAGGCAGAGCTGAACTGAGACGGCCCCATCTCACCCCAGCCCCTTCCATCTCCCCTCTCTGCAGTGTCCTGCCTGAGAAACCAGCACCCTTCCAGTACCCACCAGGCTGGCCACCACTGCAGGATCTGCCCCCGTCCCTGCAGGCCCCCCCACCTGGGGGGTGGCCAGTGCCCCCCAACCTGCAGTGGGGCTGAGCCACAGGGACCCCAGCGGGGTGTGCCAGGACAAACCTTCTCCCTCGGCTGCTCCAAGCAATGGACAGAACTGTTTATTTACACTTTTCTACCAATAAACCCCTTTCCCCCATCACAGCCTCCACGTCTCCTGTTCTTCCTCGCCCACAGGTTTCTGCTTCCCCAGGAGCAGTGATGAGTGCCAGCAGGGCAGAGCCCTCCGTGGGTCACCCCAGGAGCCAGCTGGCCAGGGGCATGTGCTGGAGGTCAAGCTGGGAGGGGGTGAGGAGGGACTCTTGGAGGGAACAGGGTGTCCTCCAGCTTCTCCTCACCTCTCTGCAAGGCCTGCCCTGGAGAAGACCACGGGGCTGCTTGTGGGGCACAGCTTTGGTTCGGCCCAGCCCAGCCACGTGGCTGCCCCAGAGGGAGTTTTACAGCCCTCTCACTGCCAGGAAGGGGAGGGGTGAGTGAGGCCCTTGGCTCGGCTTTCTCGGGGAGGTGTGTGGGTGCCCAGCTTGGCCCACCCAGGCCGGGGCTCCCGGCCAGCAGCGTCCTGGGAGAGCAGCATCAGCCCAGCCCGGAGTACCCGCTGCCAGGGCACTTCAGGTTTGGCCGTGCACGGAGCCGGCGGCTCCAGGCTGGTGGGGAGCATGGCAGGAGCCAGCTGCCCTCGGCCACGGCTCGCCTGGAT
>NW_008595009.1:10758-11794 GCF_000691845.1 Merops nubicus | reverse complement strand
CTCGGGGTGCTTCACCTGGAGCAGCTCAAGGAGAGCTCCTGGGGTGCACTGGGGGGACTGGGCGGACTGGTGTCTGCTGGGGATGGGGAAGGGGTAACAAGACCCACCCTCCCTGGAGCCCCCCATCCCGAAAGCCCCGTGGGGGACAGTGTGGGGTCCCTGGGGCTTTGCAGGGTCCTCGATCCCACAGGGTACCCCCAGCCCCATGGCACCCACTCCAGGGGGCTGCCCCAGCCTCATCCCATGGGCACCCCCAGCTCCCATCCTGCCTGGCACAATCCATCTCGCTCCCAAGGGCCGGGGCTGCCAACCACCCAGGACAAACCCGTGTGCTCAGCCCCACACAGGATCAGACCCCAGCACCCAGGGCAGGAACATCTTTCCCCAGCACCGCAGGACCTTTGCCTCAGTTTCCCTCGATCCTGGGGAGGGTGGCTGGCTGTGGGGGGGTGGGTCAAGCTCCTTGCCATGCTCCATCCATCACCCAGTCAGCTCTGGGGCAAGCCAGCACACCCTGAGCACAGGACTGCAAGAAAAGAGGATTATTTTTAGTGTGGTTTCTAAGGAAATGAGACATGAGCAGCAGCTCTGTCTGTCTGTCTGTCAGCCACCCTCCTCTTCCTCCCCTCGCAGGGTGCTCAGTGCTCAGCTCCGCCGGGGAGGGGACCTGGCTGGATGAGATCCCAGCTGTGGGTGCTCTGGAAATGCAGCGAGCATGGCCAGGTCTCTGCAGGGTGTGGGGGTGACAGCTCAGGGACTGCCTTGTCCCCCCTGGGGGCTGGGGGCTCAGCTCCAGGTCACCCAGGGTGGGCACCGAGCCCCTTGGGTGCACCCTGGACCCTTTGTACCAGCAATGTCCAGAGTGAGAAATGTTTATGGGATGGGCTGGGACAGGAAAGGACGTGGCAGGATCTGTCCCATGGTCCTGGGTCTCTGGAGATGGATGGAGGGATGGATGGATGGATGGAGGGATGGATGGATGGATGGATGATGGATGGGGGGGTGGACCCAACACCCTGGTGATGGTCTCCCTCAG
>NW_008595009.1:10403-10739 GCF_000691845.1 Merops nubicus | reverse complement strand
GGTGGGTGGCCCCAACACCTGGGTGATGGTCTCCCTCAGTGCCCCTCCTCGAGGCAGCCTCCAGCACAGCCCAGCCCGAGCCCAGCCCTGCAGCAGGAGGCATGGGGGAGCAGCGGGTCACATCCTGCCGTGGGTGAGTGTCCCCACCCATCCCTGGTCACCCAGCTGGGTAGTGAGTTTGCAGGGTCTCAGCGCCTCCCTCGGTGCCTCCCCCTGCCCGGGGTGGCCGTGGGCAGAGGCTGTGTCAGCCCCGTGACACCCAGGAACACCCTGGCCACTGGCACAAGGTGCTGGGCCAGCCCACGGGGATGGGTTTCCTTGCCGAGCCCCTGGCGC
>NW_008595009.1:10144-10382 GCF_000691845.1 Merops nubicus | reverse complement strand
GTATCAAACCCCAATTCTTCCCTCCCCTGGGCGCTGGGTGCTGGGTGCTGGGTGCTGGGTGCTGGGTGCTGGGTGCTGGCAGCATCCCCAGGGGTGCACAGAACAGGTTCTGCCTCATTTCTGCGCTGGGTGTTCGGGCAGTGGGGAGGGAGTGGGGGCGAGGGGCAAGTCCCAGCCCGCCCCCAGCCCAGGACTGGCTCTGCAGGAGGGGAAGGCACAGATGGCTCTCTTGGGGGGA
>NW_008595009.1:9708-9996 GCF_000691845.1 Merops nubicus | reverse complement strand
TGCCACGCCGACCGTCTGCCAGGGGCATCTCCAGGGGGATGGGGGCCCTGGAGCGTCCCCAGCCCACATACCCCCCTGGCCAAGGGGTGCTGAGGGGAGCACGGTGGTGGGGAGGAGGCTGGGAGGAGTGGGGGTCCCCCACTAGGGGACCCTGGAGGGTCAGCAGAGTTTTGTCTTGTGCAGGCAGCGAATGCAGGAGGTGCCAAATGACCCTCCCCAGGCAGCAGTTTGCAGGACACGAACATCCCTGCAAACCCCTGGGGGCTGTCACAGCACAAAGCAGCCCCC
>NW_008595009.1:9259-9631 GCF_000691845.1 Merops nubicus | reverse complement strand
GCCCCTTCCCAGGGACTTGGCTTCCTGCACCTTCCATGGAGCTTGAGTGCTCCCTGGGCACGTGGGGATGGACCCCAGCTCCTGGGGGGATAGTCCTCAGATCCCGTGGGGGCAGACCCCAGCTCCCCAAGCAGGGGGGTTGTTTGCTTGCAGCTCCCTCTCCTTGAATTTTTAATTTTTAATGCCTTCAATGATTAATCACCTCAATGACCAGGTCACCTCAGGGACCTGGTGGTGCTTCCACCTTTGGTTCTGGCTCGGGATGCTACACAAGGCCTGCCTGGGGGGTTGGTGAGGGCAGAGGGGCAGCGAGGCTGCTCGGACGGGTAGGTTTGGGCCGTTTGGGAGGTTGGGATGGATCCTGCCCCCCAG
>NW_008595009.1:9003-9214 GCF_000691845.1 Merops nubicus | reverse complement strand
CCTGCAGCCTCTGGGGCCGGGCTGGCCCCGCTGAGAGGAAGGAGGGGGAAATAAGAGGAGTGGGGTTGGCACAGTCGGGGCTCCCACTGAGGCTGGAGAGCTGTGAGCACCCCGGGCACCTGGGTGTGACTATCTTGGCACATCCAGCCCTGCTGCTAATCCTGAAGCACCATGACCCGAAGGCTGCAGCTCAGCTCCCACACACCTCCAG
>NW_008595009.1:7491-8891 GCF_000691845.1 Merops nubicus | reverse complement strand
CATGGGGCCCTGCAGAGCCTTCCTGGGGTGGTTTTACAGCCTCACCTCCTGCTCCAGCAGCAGTCGGGTGCAGGATGAACCCCTCGGAGGGTGCCTGCCAGCCCCAGTGCTGGGCAGAGAGGATGCAGGTGGTGGTTTGGAAGCTGGATGCACCCTTCAGCCCCCAAGCCTTGCACACAACCTTGTTTCCAGGCTGACACTTCCCCCCGCTGAGCTGGCAGTGTTAGCAATCCTTCCGAGGCCCAGCTTCCCCTTCTCCCAGCTCTCAGCTGTATCCTGCTGGCAGAGGGGAAAGCAAGGCTGGCTCTTGGCACCCTGCTCTGCTCCCTGCTCCTCCATAGCTCCCGGCAGCCCCAGGCCCAGCACTTGAGTCCCCTCCCCAGCAGCTTAGGGGGGGGAGATGGAAGATGAGGAGCTTGGTGTTGGTGAGGGGAAGGATCCAGGCTCTGAGAAAACGGATGTCAGAGGCTTGAGGGAAACTATTCACTGCTGAAGGGGATCAACCTGCAAGAGGGGGTGTTATCCTCTCCAAAATCCCCCTCCTCCCCTAAAGGCTCAGCTCTCCCCTACCTGGGGCTCAGCCAACCAGGCAGAGGCTTTGGGATCAGCCAAGGGCAGGAGCAGGCAGAGCCCCTTCTCCCCCCCCAACAAACCCTTGGTGGGTCCCCGGCTTTGAGACCGGGCATTAAAACCTGCCAACACTTCCCACCCTGCAGCAACGGGGCTCCTCCTGCCCCTCCACCCATCCCTCCCTCCCAGGGCTGAAAACAGGGCTGGAGTTTTGCTGTGGAGCAGCACAAAGGGCAAATCCACGAGGGAAAAGGTGTGGGATGGATCCAGCTCCTGCGGGGTGGGCAGGAGTGAGGAAAACCAACCCCCTCCCCGGGCTGGACGGAGGGAAGAGCCTCGACTGCGAGAGGCAGAGCTTGGAGACATCCACAGAAACAAGTTTATTTCCCCTACCGTCAGGATTATGAAACCACAGAAGCTGAGTTTCAGTATTTACAAAGTGATCCAGCGCCCCACAGAGACGGGGAGAACAGAGGGGGAGGGCAGGGAGGGCCTGGCACGGGCCGGGAGCCCCACGCCCGCACCGGGAAGGGGAAGGACCCTTCAGGGGGAGGGCTTGAGGAGGGCACTGGGAAGAAGCAGGCAGTGAGATGAAGGAAGCTGAGAGGAGAGGACATTTCCCACCCACCCACGCACCCCTTCTGCCGAGAGGAAGCTGCTGCTCCCTCCCCCCCAGAGCCACAGCGGGCACCGAGCTCGGCGGGCACCGTCCCTGGCAGGATCCCTGCTCTGGGCCTCACTCTCCCGGTTTCCTTCAGATTCCCAGAGCCATCTCCCCCTCTCCGCGGGCAGGCAGCCAGACCCGAGGCTACGCTCAATGACTGGAGCCA
>NW_008595009.1:0-7212 GCF_000691845.1 Merops nubicus | reverse complement strand
GGGGAGCTGCTCCACCAACCGCTGGGTGAGATGTCCCCGAGGGTCTCGGGGGTATTGCTGCTGCTAGGACAGGCTGGTGTCAGCCCCGGGGCCAAGGGGCTGCGGGCACATCCTCGGTGGCTCAGGGAGAAATCCTACCTCCATCCGAAAAGAGGCAAAGGACAAACCCCTCCTGCTCAGCTGCCTCGTCCCAGGGCACGCTGGGCACGGGTGGGCTTGGCAGGACCCCAGCCAGGTTCTCCTTGATGGAGATCTTGGCCTTCTGATCAGCCCCAGGCCCAGCAGCCCCCAGCCCGCTCTCCACACAGGCTCGAGGTGACTACAGAGCAGACACTGAGGAGTAGTCCAGCTCCAGGAAGATGGGGAAGGGCACTGAGGTCTGCAGGAAAGGCCAGCGGCAGAGGACAGAGGGAGAAGTGGGGGCCAGAGGGAAGGGAGAGCTTTGAGGGGTGACTTAAAAGTGCCTGAGGAAAAGCAGAAATCACGAGGGCCAAGCGGAGTCCCCCAGCCTCCCTGATGACTAGAGATGGGAGAGGATGAGGAGGCACATGGGGACAGGTCTGAGGGCCAGCAGGGAGGCAGTGGCCTCGCAGTCAGAGGGAGCTGCAGGGATGGCAGGAGGTGGAGAAGAGCTTTCTGGCTGGTCACGAGTGCTCCTTCAGGCTGAACTCCACCAGGCAGTGGGGTAAAGAGCTGGCCCTGCACAGCACCAGTGGGAAAGCTGCTCTCCCTCCTCTGCAGTCAGAGGGGATCTGCTTGGCTGCACACAACCCCTTGGCCACGCTCTTTTGTAAAAGGCCACCGGGCTCAGAGCCCCTCCCAAAAGCAGCATCTGCAGGCCAGAGCCTCAGAGGCCTACAGGAGGCTCTGGGTCACAGCCAGATTCACTTCCTGCCTAGTACTCAGAGCAACCTACCCCCTACCACCCATCCTGCCTGATCCAGGGCTCAAAAGGGCCACCAGCCCCCAAGACCTGCACTTCTCCCACCCACCCCAGGCCTGCAAAGTGCTTTGACCCCAAGTGAGCTCTTCAAAGCACGCCAAGGAAGTAAAGAGACCTTCTGGAACCAGCCCCGAGAAAACCAGCACCCTACTTTGCAGCAGCAAAGCCCAGCTGGGACACGGACACTTTCCAGTCCTGTCTTCTCTTGTTTGAACCTCTGAAGGCCTCACAAAGCTCAGGTCTGAAGTGCTGCTCTCATGGACTCTTTCAAAGCCCTGCCCTAAGCCTGCTGCCCCAGAAGAGGCACCGGCGGCTGCCGCGGGGTGCGCGGGGCGCCCCGACAAGACGCCCCGCGGGCTGCCGCGGGCTCGGCTGCGCTGCGACACAGTCCCAGGATCAAAGGACAGCAAGTGGCTCGTGAGCAGAGCCACGACCATTCCAGAGATTCAGAGCCAGGGGAGAAGCTGGGGAGCTGAATTGTCTCTGGCACAAGCTAAAAGGGACTCAGTAGTAGACTCCAGACTCCACAACAGGCTGTTGGAAGCGTGCAGACCGCCACGAGCCGTCCCCAGGCGGGTGGATCTGACTTTCCTGCCTTTCTGGGCTCACCAGCAGGACCAGATGGATTTGCCCTGCCACAGAGTGTTCCTCAGAGCAACATCCCGCCCTCAACACCTCCCTGTCACTACTGGGGAGACCGAGCCCCACACCTCCACTTGGCAGCTCCTGCTACAGGAGAGTCACCCATCAGGGAAACAAAAACTCCTCAGAGACTCCGAGGGGATCCGAGGAAGCATCTGATGAAGTCTGCCAAGAGGAAGGAAGCAGACGAGCAGAGAGAACCTCACGAGGTTCATCCCCTCGTGCTCCTGAACCAGGAGGCAGGATTTGCTTCACAGCTTTTTCCTTGGCACTGAGAGCAAAGGTGCCCACACCCTCTCCTTTCCTGAGGGCGTTTTTACCCACCAGACTGCAGCAAGGGAGAGAGCAGGAGCCCTGACGCCGGGAGACACCATCGACAGAACAAGAACAGAGGGAAAAGAAGCCACTTCCAGGAAACAAAGATGAGCTGCTACAATGGAGTGGAGTTGCCACCTTCCCTGGCAGAGTCCCCTGCCCCCACCTGGCTGGGACAGTCACAGTTCCTTCCTTCCTGTGCCCACGGCATGGGGGGGTCACAGCTGCCATCACCGCAGGTGAAGTGTGAGAACGATGGTCACGATCACCCCCAGGAAGAGGACAAAGGGAAACCAGGTCTTCACAAATCCCCCTACACTGCAAAATGGGAAAAAAAGGAAAAAAAGGAAGGGTTTAAATGTAAGAAATCAGCAGAGGAAGACAAAAGGGAGAGAAGGAGAGAGCAACAGCTGGAGGAATCAGAGGGAGACAGGTGCCCTCCTAACTTCTTACCCATTGCTGGCACATCACACCCTGCAGCTTCAGTCTGTTAAAAATTGAGACCAAATCAGGTCCACAGCCAACTACCTCATGAACAATGGAGCTGGACTCTCCTTCCAGCTGCAGTTCAGGTCACAGACTAGCACTTTCCACATCTGCACAGGCAGGAGTGGTGGCAGGAGAGCCCAGAAAAGGACAGCCTGTTACTGCAGGCCTCTTTGCTCAGCTTGCTGGTGTGCTGAACCACGACAGCAGGGACCACACCTGCCTGGAACCTGGCAGAGAAGATTTCCCACAACAGGGAAGACCCAAGAGAGGTGGAGCTACTCAAAAGCTTTCTGCAGGCCTTGCAGAATCTCCTCTTCAGGCACAAGGAGCTGCAATGGAGATTAATCACTCCTTCTAGTAAGGAAAGCTCAGGGCTTCCCTCTCCACTCAAGCTGGAAGCTCTGCAGCAGTGGGAAATCTGACCAGTTTTTATGTAAACAAAATTCAAGAGAGGGAAGAGAACCCAGTAACCCCTGGAGACAAGCCATTCAGTGACCTTGTGTTCTGATCTCACCCAGCCTAAAGACAATAGAGTGAGGTTTGCTTTAGTTGCATGGCCCAAATTCCAGGCACCCTAAATTAGCTGCCAAATACAGTATTTCAGGAGCAGCACCTAGTGCACCCAGCAAGCACCCTCGGGTCATTTCCTCAGAAGAGGCAGCAGGCAGTGACAGTTCCACCTACCAGCCACACATCCCCACACACTGTGGAGTGATGTTCCTCCCTTCCATGGCACCTTATCAATACTTACAAATCAATGCTTATGAATATCTAAAGGCCAAGAGGTCAAGGGAGGTTCTACTCCCATTCTGCTCTGCCCTAACAAGGCCACCTCCCCAGTTCAAGAGAGACAAGGAGCTACTGGAGAGAGTCCAGGGGAGGCTCTGGAGATGCTGAGGGGCTGGAGCATCTCTGTGCCAGGACAGGCTGAGAGCCCTGGGGCTGTTCAGCTGGAGAGGAGAAGCCTCAGAGGGGATCTGATCAGTGCTGAGCAAGAGCTAAAGGGCCCCCGAGGGGCAAGAGGCTGGGGCCAGACTCTGGTCAGTGGTGCCCAGCGACAGGACCAGGGGCAACGGGCACCAACTGGAACCCAGGAGGTGCCACCTGAGCAGGAGGAGAAACTTCTTTGGGGTGAGGGTGGCCGAGCCTGGAGCAGCTGCCCAGAGAGGCTGTGGAGTCTCCTGCTCTGGAGAGATCCCAAACCTGCCTGGCTGTGACCCTGGGCCCCCTGCTGTGGGTGAGCTGCTGGAGCAGGGGGGTTGGACGAGATGATCTCCAGCGGTTCCTCCCAACCCCCCCATGCTGGGATTCTGGGATTGTCCACAAGACAGGCAGAAGCTTTAGAGGGTTAGAAGAACACAAGAAATGGAGCCCCTTTGCTGCTCCTCAGCTCACCTGACATACTTCCCATACAGCAGTGAGAAGAAGCAGAGTTTCACCATGTTCCAGGAGGTGCTGTTGTCATATCTCATCAAGTTTAAGGCCAGAGCCACATGAGAGTGGCAGTTATCACAGCAAAGGTTGTGCTGGGACAGAAAAAAGGGGCATGGGATTAGGAACCCTGCCTTTGAGGCTCCCCAGCTCTGCACCCTGTGCCAGTGCAGACCCCCAGGGCCCACCCATGCAGCAAGGACCCAAACCCTGGGGAGATGCTCCCCCTTGATGGCATCACCAGAGCCATACCATTCGGTGCTTGTACTCCTCTGAGGCGTCGTGCACGGCCGTGTCCCAGGCATTGGGACCAGTGGAGTAGACTTTGCTGGGATCCAGTTTCCAGTACCTACAGGGGTGAGAACAGATCCCTTCGCATTACGGCTGCGCCTTCGCAACTTCTCGCCCTTCCCAGCAGGGATCCTGAAAGGATTTGGAGAAACCCACTACTTCCTGAGCCTGTGGAGCTCTTCCAGACACACATCTGCTGTGGAGGGCAGCAGGAACTACTGCTCAGCACCCCCAGCACCCCAGAAACCTCAGACCTCGGGGGCACGGGCAAAACTCTGAAGTGGTTTCGCGTCCCGTGCTATGAAACCTCCTGGCCATTCAAAACCTAAACCTGATCTGACAGACACACAAAGCCTGGGCACCTCAGCTCCTCCTCCCCCCGAAAACCAGGGACAGGGAGTTCATTAGTACAGTGCAGGCACTATTTACTCAGAGCATTTGTTGATAGTATTATCTTTAAATGTTTTAGCCTTTTATTTCTTCCCATAAAGGCTCTGCACAGCTCGAGTTATTAATGCCATTACGTAGCTGTCACGCTTCTAAGAAGATTTAATTGAATGTGTTTTCTTGAAAAGCAGAGACACAGCAGCCATCAGCTTGAATTAGGCTATCTGAACACCCAGCAAAGCAATATTACAGCACGTCTGGCTCCGGGAATTAAACAACATCTGCAGGTCACTTGGTTAGTTCAATAAAAACTAACAAGAGCACTTACTTCACCGGCTTCCCAAATGCCATGTTGTCTTCCTACAAGAAAGGAAAAATGTCTCAAGAGGGTAACCCCACGCAAAGCTCGGGACGTGCCCCTGGCTGGAAGGCCCACGACTGCTTCCTGACAAGCTGTTTGTGTCCCCTCAGGGGTCTCAAGGCACTGCTCTGATCTTATCTCTGCACCTGCATTGGGATTTCTATCATTTTTCCTGTTCCAGGCATATTTATACCCTGTAGGTGCTGATGTTTAGCTATGTGGTACAGTACCTCATTCCACCTCCTTTTTAACTGTTAATAACTGGTTAACTCAAAGCTGTAAATATCCCAGTCTTTTAAGTGTATTAATTATCCCAAATTAAAACACCCTTACTTCCAATATCCAGACTCTAAAGCAGCTCAGACCAGCACGTACCTGGCACTAAGCAGCACGCTGAGGAAGTTGAAAGGCAGCATTTGCTACTCAGAATGAAGACAATTTAGGTCCAAAATTCCCAATTCAGAGCCTAGACCACAAATTTTTTCTCCCTTCTCACCAAACCAGCCACAACCTATCCTATTGTCCCCAAACAACAGTGGCCCAGGGAGTCACAGCAGATACCTGTGAGCTTAGCAACACCCAAAGCTGTTCCTCTGCAGAGCTTTCTGCTGCAAAAGAGAGGGGATGGCTCAAAAGTCACCGATGAAGGTGAGAAGCAGAGGAAGCCAGTCCTGGGGCAGCACCCAGACCCCCCGTGCACTCACCGAGACGAAGTAGGGCCCCGCGAAGTCCCGGATGACGCCGGTTGAGGTGCAGATCCCCATGTGGCCAATGATGGGGAAGAGCCACCTACACAGGCAACAAGCAGGGGGTCAGGCTCAGGTATCTGCCCCCAAATCCCACCCAGTGCAGGCAACATGCTGGCAAAAAGAGTAGAATTAGTGTGGCCAGCAGGACTAAGGCAAGGATCATCCCCTGTGCTTGGCAGTGGGGAGGTCACACTTTGAAGCCTGGGGTCAGTTTTGGGACCCTCACTCCAAGAAGGACCTTGAGGGGCTGGAGCGTGGCCAGAGAAGGGCAACGAAGCTGCTGGGGAAGGGTCTAGAGCCCAAGTGTGGGGAGGAGCAGCTGAGGGAGCTGGGGGTGCTGAGCCTGGAGCAAAGGAGGCTCAGGGGAGACCTTCTGGCTCTGCACAGCTCCTGACAGGAGCCTGGAGCCAGGGGGGGGTCGGGCTCTGCTCCCAAGGAACAAGGGACAGGACAAGAGGAAATGGCCTCAAGTTGCCCCAGGGGAGGTTGAGGTTGGAGCTGAGGAACACTTTCTTCCCCTGTGCCAGGCTGCCCAGGGCAGTGGTGGAGTCCCCACCCCTGGAGGGGTTTCCAAGCCGTGGAGATGTGGTGTGAGGGACACGGGGCAGTGGGGACCTGGCAGTGCTGGGGGGATGGTTGGACTCCATGATCTCAAAGGTCTCTTCTGATCCAAAGAATTCTGTGACTGCCCCATGCTGGAGCAGCTGTCCAGCCAGCACAGCCAGCCAGGCACAGGTACTGCACTGTACAACCAGCTGTGAATGCAGGTTGAGCAGAGGCCAGGGAACAGCTGGAGATGCAGACAAGGTACAACCAAGAGGAAAACACACAGAGAACACCCAAAGTTGTGCTCACAAGCAGGCCTAGAGTCAGCTCATCTGTGGGGCAGCAGTTCCGGAGAGCACGAGACTCCAAAGGTCCCCCACACACCCATCCCAGGCCAGGGAAGGGTCAGCCCTGGGCTCCCAGAACAAACCCACTTGTGTACCCAAGGAAAAAAAGGTCCAGGAGAAACTGCCCTGAGATAAAACTGCACTTTCCACTTCACCAGCTGAGAGGTCACCCTGCCCGGCCACGCTGCACCTCTCCACAGCCAACAGCTCCGTGCACCCCAGACAAAACAAATGGGGTCCCAGGCTCCAGGAGCAGGATTGGCCTCAATAATCCCATTGTTCCAAAGCCTTTCTCCTCCCCACTGGGTGTTTACAGCCCAAGGAGCAGCAGATCTCTATCCCAACCCCCTTCCAGCAGCAGAGTAAATACCCTGGGCCAAGTCACAGCTCTCCAGCTCCTCTGGCGCTCCGGGCTGTGCTGACCTCTCCCTGATTCCTCCCTCCTCTCTCCCCAAGGGGCTGTCTGCAGGGACTGGTCTTTCAGAAGAGATCACAGCGACAGATTCACGAGCCTCAGCTCAGCCAGAGAGATCCTACAACTGCTGCACTGAAAAGGGACCCAGGATGTTGAAGCCACAGGCAGCGGTAAGTGCGGCCGAGGTCACAGCCAGCTCCTGCTGATCACAACCCCGTGATGCACAGGAAGGACCCTGCAAAGTTTGATGTTCATAGAATTATAGAATTCTTTGGGTGGGAAGGGACCTTTCAAGG
>NW_008595008.1:0-17158 GCF_000691845.1 Merops nubicus | reverse complement strand
AGAAAAAGTGTCTACAGAATCAATTTTTCATAAATGTAAACAGCTGAATTATGAATGACAAAAATATCACTGAACAGTTAAATATTAATAATATAATTACTTAAATTAATACTTTTATTGCAATGTTGTGATAAAGAATTTTACTTACACAGTGTTGCTGCGCTGCCTGGGTGGGTGCATAGGAAGGGGGGACAGGATCACATTGGCTCCCCCAGCGGTGGGGCTTGGATCGAGGGGGCTCTGCTGGTGCATGCCACAGCCTCTGCTGCTCATTATCCCACACATCCTGCAACAGTGAGTGCTTCTTGTAAATCCTCTGGAACCAAATTTATTAAGAAAGAATGTCAGTTTTCTGTTAAAAAAGAGAGCTGTCAAAGAAATGAATAAACTGGCTCCAAGCCAGAAAGCAGCCACCCCCAACCCAAAAGCTTTCCTGTCCCAAAGTGCCACTAACACACACCCTCTGGGCCCCCAGTGAGTGATGTGCAGAGCTGTGGGTGTGCTCAGTGGTGATCTCAGGAAAAACCAAGGGTGCTCCAGAGGGAGCTGGGGGTGCAAAAAGCCTTGGCTTCTTCTGAGATGGAGTTGGGTGAGTTAATGGAAGAGATGGTGTGCCGTGAGCTCTGCTGCGGGGCCCCTCTCTGCTCCCATCCTGACCGGCGCTGCAGGGAGCGTGCTGTGGACAACTGGCCATAAGCTTTGCAGGGGGAGTGGGCCGCAGCAGCCCGCTCTAGGGCCTTGCACGCAGCACGTGGCTTCCTCCCCTGCCCAAGAAACTAAGAAAAGAATTTACTGGCGCTCTTGTCCTTGCGGGTTGGCTGCCTGTGTTGTTTGTTTTTAATCTAATAAAAGGAGATCTTAATATCATAGTAAAATCAGTACAAAGCTAGAAACTTGCCCCTTGGCGTTTTGGCGAAACATTATTGAAAATGTAAAAGCCTTTAGCAGAAATAACAGAAGCACAAAGAAATTGTAGAAATAGGATCAACAGGTTGCGTTCTGGGTGTTGGGAGAAGCAGGGAAGAGCATCCAGCTGGGGCTTGAGGTGCTGGCAGCCCCGCTAAGCTGGAGGCCAGACCCCAGCCCTCTCATGGCTCTGGGAACCTGATGCAGTGGTGGCTGGGCAGCAGGGAAGAGCACATTGCTGGGAGGGCAGGAGCAACGGAGGAGGAGGAGGAACAGATGGCTGGGAAGAGCTGTGCACTGGGAAGATCGTGTGAGCATAGTGGGACCTGGCCAAGGAGGTGGAGGCAATGGAAAAACAAGCTTGCCATCCTTAGGCTTGCAACTACTTGGATTGATCCTGGCTCAGTCTGCTCCCTGTCTGGAAATGAAATCTTGGACAGAAATCTGAAGAGTGTTCTTAAATAAGAAAGTAAAGCATCTCTTGCAAAAGGTGGGAATGCTGAAGAAGTGTTCGTTGCTTAGACTCACCCATCACGATGGGATCCAGGGGCAGCTATTTTTGCCTCATCTCTGTTTTCCTGTGCCTCCCACCTCTTCACAAACATCCCTGGAAGTACCATTTCTGTGTGCCATAAGCAGATGCTTCCTGAAAACGCCACTGCCCAATCTGTCCACCAGTACAGTACTGGGCATCCACTCATAAAACCAACCATTTTTAGGGTGACTGCTGCCCAATCTGAGAGCTGCAGCCACACCCCCTGACTCCAGCTCACATCACATGGCAGGAGGGAGCAGCTTCCTGAGGCTGCCAGCTGGACTGGTACCTAATTCCTGATGGAACATCAACAAGTTAGCACAGTGTAGACCTATTCCCATCCCCTTGCACTCACTGAGTTTCTGGCTCTCTGACAGCGTGTGCACATTTTGCTTCCATGCTTGGCACTCCATTCTGTCTGCCCAAGACTCATCTGCTGAGCACATCAGGACCCAGCGGGGCTTGTGGAGCTGCCCTTGGTCACTGTGCTCTTTTTCCATGGCTTCACACACAAGAAGTACCCCTGTCACAGGCAAACTTTCCTTTCGAAGTTGCCATTTGAGTTCACTTGGTGCTCAGTGTTGCATTTTCTGATGAACCTTGTACAGGTACGGTTTATGCTGGTGAGAAGGGAGAACCAGGAGCGCTTTCCACATGCAGCGTTACAACATGCTGCACTGGAGTTGGCTCTTGGAACACAGCAGCCCCCTAAAACGTCAAATAAATCCTTAAACTATTCATCACTCTGTTTTTGGGGTGGCAGTTAAGTCTTTCAACACTCTGCGAGTTTCCTTCCCCAGCAGTAGTTTCGCTGGTGAAGAAATACAGCTCAGGGCACTCCACAAAGGCCTCAAAATTCATGTTTTGTTTTCATTACCAAAAAAATGCTTCATTACATTAAAAGAGCGGCCCATTAAAATTTTGTATCCTGTCTTCCCTGCACCCTGTCGTTGTTGGCAAACCTTCCCCCACACGCATGGCGGAGCTGAGCAGCCGTCGCCTTCCTTTTGCAGACTTCACAGAGGAAAGGCAGAGAGAGGAAGGAGCTTTAAGCCCAGCCCAGCTTGTTTCGGTGTAAGATCTCAAAACTTTAAATAGCCACGCAAATTTACTCATTTATGGTACTGTACTGAACCTTAAGCTGCTCTATCAGTGTTTCCTCTGCTTTCAGTCTAAGCCAGCACAGCTTACTGGCTCACGTGCATGTCTAAGGAAATAAATTAACTGTCTGGTTCCTGGAACAAAATTTAATACTGTACAAAGCAATATATTTAACTGTCTCAGGCAAACAGCCCTAAAATAACAATGAAAAAGAAAATAATGAAATTACTGGAGGCTTACTGAACTGACTATAAACATTAAATGTTGCGGTGTGAACTGGATGGTGGTCTCTGATACTGTTGAAAAGCTAGAGGTTGAAGAAAAACAGTAAATGTATTATAATTGGGGTTTAGAGGAGCGGTTGGTTATTCCTACAAGTAACTCAGCCTAGCTGAACGCTGACATAAGCGTGAGAGCAGTCAGTAAAAACTGGAGCTTGCTTAAGAGGGCAGAGAGTTTTCTAGCTGAATTCAGTGGGGACTTGCTAAGTCCAGTTTTATTTAATAGAGAATCACAGAATCGTTTTCAGGTTACAAAAGACCTTGAGGATCATCGAGTCAAACCACAGGGGGACTGGGGGTGGAGGCTGCAGGTGGGTCTCAAACCTGGGCCCTGCCACTCCACAGGCAGAGGCACTTCCACAGTTAATTCAGAAATAAACGGCTGTTAATTAAATTAGCCAGTTACAAGACCAGACCGAGGTGCAGCTGTGGAGAGCAAATCTCACCATGTTGCATGAAGTCGTACCCCAGAGCCGCTGGCCCTGCGGGTGGTGGTGGCAGAGCAGACCTCCAGGGTGGGCACCTTCCCCAGCCAGGCTGCACAGGCAGAGGCACTTCCACAGTTAATTCAGAAATAAACGGCTGTTAATTAAATTAGCCAGTTACAAGACCAGACCGAGGTGCAGCTGTGGAGAGCAAATCTCACCATGTTGCATGAAGTCGTACCCCAGAGCCGCTGGCCCTGCGGGTGGTGGTGGCAGAGCAGACCTCCAGGGTGGGCACCTTCCCCAGCCAGGCTGCAGCCGCTCCCATCCGCTGCCCTCGCTGCCCGGCCAGACACCTTGGGCTGGGCTGGTGAGGCTGGAAGGAGGGAGGCAGCGAGGCTGTGGCTGAGGCGTTCACCAGCAGTGCTGGCCGTTGCCTTTGGCAGGGCTTGGTGGGCTTCCCGACCACGTCAGGGGAAAGCCCTGCCCTGGTCTCCGCGAGGGACGCGGCGGGATTGCGTGGCTGAGTCGAAGGGATGGCTCAGTAAAATCCAGCAGGCTGCAGGATGGTCTCCCTGGGAAATGGAGAAGTCCTCACTGGCAGGGTTAAGACTCGACTTTGAAACAGGAGACACTGCAGCTTGGAACAATGCTGCACTGTCAGGGAGATGGACTCAATTACTTAATAGGTCGTTGCTGTCTGTCTCCTGTGATTTTCCTTTCAAGAACATATATTCAGCTGGGTTATTTCTCATGGGAAGACAAAGCATTCTTAGAGAAGCCAGGCGTTTGGAGGGGAGAGATGAGAGGAGCAGCAGCCAGGCAGATGCCCCGTTTGCTTTCCACAGAGCATGCTGCTCAGGATGTGGAAAAAGCTGGAATGATGTAGCTGATGCAGTGTTTTGGTCCTGTAATTAGCTGATCCTCTGGTCTCATAGGTCTGACTTCCTTTTCTTTGCTCACAAAAGATTTGCCACGTTGCTTTTTTCTGCCATACTCTGATCCCCAGGAGTACTGGTGGTGGGACTGTGGTCCCACAGGCAGCGCTGCAGACGCTGCATGGGCCGTTGGTTGCTGGTTTGGCAAAACATCCATCATTGAGTGGCCATTTGCCCGGCACTGACAGGTCCGTACAGGCCACCTCAGTCCGTACAGTGCCCTCAGCGTACGGGCAGCCTCTCCTCTAGCACAAAAAGGCTTTGATGGCACTTGATCAAAATGAAGGCCGAGCGGAAGGAAAAGCTGGTGGCCAGGAACCCATCTCCAAGTACCCGTTCGGTTCTCCATTAGCAGGACATGACAGACAGGGATGAGCAACAGAGCCAGCGATGCACGTCCTCAGCAGACTTGCTCTGCTCGCCGCGGGGTGAGCGTTTCATAGGCCCTTCCTTGCTGGGGTCCCGAGCTGTTGGTGCCGGCTGCGCGCCTGGGCCCGGCAGACGCCCGCCGAGGGCCTCGGCCTTCGTGCGCCCCTTCCACACCTGGGCACGACGCTGCCTTACCTTACGCACCTTCAAGTGATGCAGCTAAATTGGCTGGGTGCTCTTAAGCCCTGAGGGTGTAATGAGATTTTGTCTCTTCTGATCATTTCTTTTTCTTTACTTTTTTTTTTCCAGAATAAGTCGTCTCTTTAATGGCACAGAGCCTATTGTCTTGGACAGTTTAAAACAACATTATTTCATTGATCGAGATGGTGAAATTTTCAGATATATATTAAGCTTCCTAAGGACATCTAAGCTACTGCTCCCAGATGACTTTAAGGTAAGGAAAGCTATAGTCTGCAATCTATTCTTTCCCCCCATTCTGTCATTTGTTTTGGTGCAGGTTGGTTTGTGTGCTTGCCCTAAACACACTTAACTAAATGTTGCTGTTTATTGTTAGGATTTTTAGTACTTATGTATTACACCAGGGATGCTGTTATTTAATAAATGGACCAAAGGTTGTCATGGATACCATAAAAAGTTAAACAATGATGCTTATGGCTAAATCAGTTTTTCTAAACTGATTCTATTTTCTCACATTTTTAACTTCTTTATCAAGGTATAACAACAATTAAGAAGCAACATCAGCAGCTAGCACTTCCCAGGTTTAATGCTCAGAATCTGAAAGAAATACTTTAAAATGGGTATTTAGAAGACTTAAATTGTATAAATCTTTTCCTTGTTAGTATAAAAAAGAAACACCCTTAAACAAGTCCATGAGGATTTGTATTAAATATAACTGATGCAGTTACTTTGATTTCAGGAAGTTACCTTTTACACAGTTTATGAATATAGTCGAAATATTCTTGGGAGATGGAATTGACTGTGGGCTTTATAAGGAGCAATACATGGTTTCAATGAAATAACGGCACTCGTTGTTGCTTTGCAAGTCCTGATTGTTAAACACTCTCCTCCTAGCCTTATTTGTCTTTTCCAAATAAAGTTATGAAACTTGCAACATTGTCATCCTTATGCATGAAAATTAGAAGACAAAAGTGTCCAAACTGTAGATGACAAGATTCAACAAAAGCACTAACTCCAGGATGAAATGCTGAATAAACTGGGATGGCAGTGGGGATCTGATGAGTTAGAGGGTGTGGGGCGTCGCTGGAGAGGAAGGGTCCCGCTCCGTGTGGTGAGATTTCACTTGGCATGTTGGACTAGGTAGGCAAGATAATTTGGGGCCACTCACGACTGAGTCAGTCCAGATTTGTGGTCACTGTGGTGGCATTAGCTTTGGAGTACAGCTGATCTTCATGCTGCAAACCACTCCTCAGCCATTCTTGCCCAAGTTACGAGTCTAATCATATTTGACTCCAGCGTGGGAGCGTTTACAGTTAATGTTGAGCAGACATGCTGTGCGTTGGGGGCAGACACGTAGTCCCAAGTCAGGGAGAAGTTTTGGCAGTCATGGAGGCTTTGGAGATCCGGCCGGAAGGGCTGTCCTGAGCAGTGGCCTTTCTGGGCAGTCGTGTGCAGGTCGGGTAGGCTGGCCTGTGGGTTGGGGTGCTGTGAGGCGGGGTAAGAGCCAAAGCACTGAGGGGTGGATGCAAAGAAAGCTCTTTACAGAGAAATGAGAGAAGACACACAGACAGGAGTGAAGCTAAAGACTAGACAAGTCTTGTGGATTTTAAGATGGATCAAGTGAAGTGGAGTGGATAGAGCAGTGGTGCAGGTGAATTGCCAGAGAGGTGCTTTAGCGGCAGCATTTTGGACAATCTACTGGGACATGAAGGCATGAGAAGAGAGGGTAGAAGAGATGTGTTCAAGCTGATCATGGCCTCAACTGGCATCCAGATTTCAGAGGTGCTGTGAAACAAAACCAGCAGGCTTCGGTGAGAGCCTGGAGGTGAGAGTGCCGGTGGATGCCAAGGACTTGTCTGCGCAGCGAGCCGCTGGCAGGGCTGGGAGAGACTTGGGAGAGCCGGCGCTGTGCCCAGGCTCAATCCGTTGTTCCAGACCATCCCTTTGCATAGGGTTAACTGTACTTTATTTAGTTCCTCCCTGGGAGAGCTTTAGAGCAAACCCCAGGCTAATGAGGGCTCAAGAACAAAGCAAAGTATTGCTAGGTAGGGAGTAACTAAATAAAAATGCATAGAAGAATGCGCTGCAAAGCTATATTAAAACTGCATTGTAAACGGATTTGACTTCACAGAAATCGTGTAATTTTACCAGCATGATTAAAGTGACAGAAGACAATAATCAAAGGCAGCAAATGGAATCACTCGGCGTTTCTAAATGCAAAACTCTATTTAAGGTATAAAACCTGACAGGTTTTCCAGTGAGACTTGCATTAAATGTTCTTTATGTCAAACAAAGCATTATCAAGTGTTTTGAATATTTATTAGTTTTTACCCCTTAATTTAATCAAGCCGTTTATTAGCCTCAAGGTTTAGCCAAGTTGCTTTTCAACTCGAGTTGCTGCTCAGATGGTTATTTTGGAAACTTTGGAATGTTAGTACTGCACCAGCATTGCTGTGTTTGCTATTTAAGTGTTGTTTTCAGACTAAGCTAACACTGAAATGCAGAGAAACTGGGCTATGTGTTCCTAGGCTAGTGATTCTTTATTATCGAGTCTGACTGGTGTGTTTACAGTGAATATTAATTATACTTCAACTACTAGAAAGCCAGAACCTGAAAGTGTTTAGTATCTGACAGGTCTTTTTCCTGCTGAAAGCAGCGCTCTAATAGTTCATATAATTCTTCTGTTTTTGGGGGCATTTTAGGCCACGAGAAGTCTGCTGAGAAGTGACCGTGCATTGTTTGGCTCAGTTCACCTTTGCAGCTAGCCCGTGCTGGGCGAGGTGATGGGGAGCAGCCCAGAGCTGCCTACTGCTCCCTCTCCCTGCACTGCTTCAGAGTCCTACGCCTGGCACCGCGACACCTTGAGCAACAAACGCAGAGCATGGAGACAGCAGCTCCTGGTCTGCCACCCTGCTGGATTAGGGGGTGGCTGGCACAGGCCTATGCCCCTCATCTGCAGCCCAAATATTCTCTGCCTTGATCTCCCTCTGCCATTAAAGGTGTTTCTCCAGGACATATGTGAGCAGCATCTGTCCCCTTCACTGCCAATACATAATGCAAAACAAGGACCTATCTTACCTCCTTATTTGTGACTGACTCCCTGCTTAGAGATGGTCAAAGTAGACACAGGCAACATGTATATTATGACTCTATCTTAAGGAGGGGAGGAGCACAAATACGCAGGACATCTGAGCTTCATATGGATTATAGAGGTCACCTGTAGCACTGGAACCACAAGGCCAACATGAAATTTGTCAATATTGTTTTAAAATTAGTGTGCTTGCATCTAATTTTAAGTGCTCTCAAACTGACCTTAGCAAATAGCGGAGTTGTCATCGAAGAAGTGAGCAACTTTCTCTCGTAGCCAGGAGTCAGATCTTCACAGCTCTAAAACATAAAAGAAACGTTGAGTCAGAATGACAGTTTGTTGTTTCATGTAACAAAGAATAAGAAGTGAAAAATGGGCAGAAAGAGCCATTTCAGCCTGTCCAGGAGTCAGTATTAGGTACAGAAATAAAGGAGCTCCATAGTACTGGGAGAACAGCATCAGGTTCACAGGAGGCATGATTTTACAGTTTCTCTTGGCTGTCTGTGCCTGCAGATAGCAGATCTTTACTGACCCACTGGCACTGATGTTGAAACAGCCATGCAGTCACACTTCCCATCTCCTCCCCAGGAAGATGTCACCCTTGTCAGAGGTGACTGCAGAATTTAGCCAACATGAAATCCACGAGAAGAAAAGCTTTTCTACTGAATCATGAGCAGAAAATTATTTAGTGAAACGCAAAAAGCTGTGTCTTTGAAAGATCTGTTTACCTTTCCCAGGAGTTCTAGGTGATGTCCAGAAGTTGTGGATGGAGAAAGGCTGTGTGCATCCCACCTGGCTATCTGCTCTCTTTTCCAAGTGACCCGAAAGAACTTTCCCACTAGTTCCACAGCTGCCACAAGAAGTTGAAGGCTTGTAATAGTTCACGAAGGATTTTTGTGGTACTTCACAGCAAAATCAGAGGCTAGGCTGACCATCTCCCCTTTTAGTCTAGTGTGGAGCACCCTGATTATGAGCAGAGACCTTGGCTGGTGGGAATCACCTTTGGAGTAAAGCAGTTTTCCTTGGCTAAACACAAGCAGCTCCTCTAGCTACCACACACAGTGCTTGACTCTGTGCTGCTACAGGGTGCACTGTGGTTAAGAAGCTGGAAGGCGGTGGCTGGTCTGGGGCAGCGTGCAGAACATGGAGTGGAGGAGTCATGGGAGGTAGATCTTCCCAGTGCTGTCACTAAGGGACAGCAGTGAAGTTTCTCTTGCCTAGCAGAAGTCACATTTTTACCCCCTCTACTTCTTACAGTGCAATAAATTCATTTTATTGCCACTGCCCAGTAATAGGTGCCCAGACTCCCGAATGTCACACATGCACATGGCCTCTTTGCACCAGCAAGGCTCAAGATCCCCAGCTTCAGTTACAACCCCCTTCTGCCAGGTGCAGAACCCTTTCTAGCATGTTTGTACTCAACCCAAGAATGGACATGGAGTTGAGAGTCGTCTTATAGAAACTCACCTGAACACCTTGGCTTAACCCAGGCAGTTATGACCAGGTACAAACCTCATCCCACAGAGCTTGTGATGCTCCAGTGCAGCCCCAATTTCCAGTTGCCACACAGCTACCTGAAGTGTGGCTGTATTGTTCTAGGAACAGCAGTGGGAGAGCTGTTTCATTTGAAAACTGATTGTCCTATCACAAAACTATAACAGAATATAAAATTTATTGTGTATATTTTAGAACAAATGATGCCTAACAGGAGTCACTGAGGAGCTGCATTTGATGGAGGGGGCTAATAGCTGACTGTGGGGGAGGCAGAGGTGCTGTGGTCCTGATTTGTGTGCTTTATGGCATTACTGTTCTGGCCAGGGGTGCAGGAGCACTGAACTCCTGGGATTCAGGATACTGTCAGCCTAGCACAAAGCCCAGTGAAGTCAGTCAAAAAGACTTTCATGAATGTTATGGGCTTTGCATCCAGCCTCAGGAGCACCATACCTCTGTCTGCTTTCAGAAATGAAGGGCTAGATTTTATATCACTGTACCACCTCTTCTAGATTTTACTGTTGAGTTTTCTTAGTACATATTCACTTGATTGACCTTACAAATAATATGTTATTTTATAGTGACCATGAACACAGATACTCTAAAATAGTTTATCGGGACCTACTGGAAACAGCAGGAGACTTTCCATTGCCTTCAGTAAGCACTGGATGCTCCTGTTCACTCTCCCAACATTACACTTTTCCTTAGCATTGCATGTTTTCCTTTGCTCAAAAAAGAGATACATGGGACCAGCAGATGCCCAGTGACTGTTTGATAGGCCACTGCACGCACCTCTGTAAGTGAATACAGTTAGGTGGTGGACTGTGGTTTTCCAGTGTCCCAGATGAAAAAGGTTTACAGAACGTTTGGGGCAGGGGTTGTTTTTTTGATTTAGGCCACTGATCCCTGTACAGTATGCTTAAACTGATCCCATGCTCAGTAACCAGGGAGCTTCACCACTGAACAAAGTAGTAATGGTTCAACAGAGAGTGCTGATTTGGGGGAGTGAGGAAAATACCTTCCATCAGGGGATGAGGCCTTGGGGCTGGTGCTGTCTTATCTGAGACCACATAACTGCAGCCAGTCTCCACACCTCTTTGCCTGGCCTGCTCCCAACTCGGGTTGTTTGCAGCATGCTTTCTGAATTATTTCTTCTTGAATCTTCCTGTTGTTTTTCATCTTCCAGCTATTTCCCGTGAGTGTGTTTGTTGCAAGCATTTCTTTCCCACTTGCTCTTATCACTCATTCCCCCTCTGCACCTTCTCTGATGTTTTTTTTCTCCCTTAGTGGTATGTGTATTGTCCCAGCCTGAACAGACATCAAAGAGCCGTAAAGGATCGGATGTCCCTTTTGTAACATGATGACCTTGCCGGTGTCACTGAATATTCATGTGTCTCCAGGCTGTAGGCAGCCCTGGGGGGACAGAGCACCTACTAGCAAAGGGTGGGTCTGTGGTGCCAAATGTGAACAGAGCTAACTGCTTTGGTTCAGTAATAGCCTGCAGCAGCAGATTTCACAGGTTAATTCCAAACTACTACAAAGAGTCACATCTTTTTGTGCTGCACCTTCCTTGGCCATTGATTGCCCCTCTTCCTCGAGTCTTAGAGCAGCAGTGCTGCTGTTATTTTTCATGTAATTTTGGTGCTCATTTCTTAATTATTTCTTGTCATGTCCTTCTTTGCAGTCATTTCACTTTTGTGACTTTTCATTTCATTTCATTGCAATGGTGGGGAACTGACCTCTGTGTCCAGGTGTTGACCTACAGCCTGCTCCACAAAAGTCACGTAGTGTACCTGTGGTGCAGCATTTCCATCTGTAAACAGGCTGAAGAGCCAGGAAAGCAAAGAGCAGGTCTTTGCAGAGATGAGCTGGTGCTGTGCTCTTGTTGCTCCACTTCCCTTCAGGAGGCTGAAGGAATGGTAGGGCCAGTGTAAGCAAACTGCCCACCAAGTGCTTCCTTCCCCTTCTTTTCCTTCTCTAGCTTGGTCTGGTGAGCACTGCTGCCTCCTTGGGTTTAGGGGGCTGATGAAACCCTTTGCCTCAACATATGCATTGTCAGCCAAGGTGGGAAGATCTGCCAGAAAGCTGATGAAAAGTTATCAGTGAGATTGTACAAAGACATCTCAGTCACTGAACTGGGAACTGGATCAAACTGGGAATTTAAATTGCCCAAAGCCCAGGTGAGGTGATGTACAAAAGGCTAGGAAGAACTGTTTCTTTCAAATTGTTGGAGTGCACAGGTGAGCTCCCAGCCAGTGGAACGGCCCCTACCTGTATAGTTTGAGGCTGCAAAGTATGCTTTAAATACATGAATAATCATGAAGTGCAGGGAGCATCTGAGCTGCTGTAGATGAATTCCAGACTCAGGAAAGACAGGTGAGAAGTGAAGCTGAATTGACATCTCCGTCTCTTAACGTGTGTGCAAGAGGTGACAGTGAACCCCGGGATCTTCTGTTTTAAGATCAGAAGTGAGTATCTGAGGCCAAGAGTGAAGATTAGGGCTCGACACCTTCTCTTACATCAGCAGGCTTTGCTTATTGCAACCAGTTATTTTGATTTCTTAATTCAAAAGTAAAGCCTTCTGGCATTGAGTTGGTGGCATAAGAAATGAAAGAATATGTCAGTGCAATGAGAACTTCATGGTCAGCTCAGATAGATTCAACACTAACTGTGGTTTTCGGCGTAGGTGTAAGACGAAGGCAAAGTATGTGGATACCTGTTGCCTTTGCACTCTTGCTGACAATACATAAGCCTAAGTAGGTCAAACAGGAACAACACTCATTTTTAGAAGAGATCTGTAAGCATTCCTAGTTTCTCTCTCTCCCTCTCATTCATTTTTTTTTTTTCCCCAGGACTTTAATCTTTTATATGAAGAAGCAAAGTATTACCAGCTGCAGCCAATGATTAAGGAACTTGAGCGATGGAAACAAGAGAAAGAACAAAGGAAACATTTCCAGCCTTGTGACTGCTTGGTCGTAAGAGTGACTCCAGATCTGGGGGAAAGAATTGCACTGAGCGGGGAGAAGGCGTTGATAGAAGAGATCTTCCCGGAGACCGGGGACGTCATGTGCAACTCGGTGAACGCGGGCTGGAACCAGGACCCCACCCACGTCATCAGGTTTCCCTTGAACGGCTACTGCCGGCTGAACTCGGTGCAGGTAATGGCCTTTCCGTGCTGGCTCATCTGTTTGCTGGGGTGGTTTTTTATTATTTCTTCTTCAATTATATGCAAATTATTTGCTTCTGCCCAATTACTTTCGGTGCTTATACTGCAAGGAGACATTTTCTGCCTGGTGAGATCACAGTCTTTCAGGTTTTCCTAAGTCTAAGCAGAAAAATAGATTTAGATTTTGTGTATGTTAGTGCCATGCTGGTCTCATAATGGTGTTATACTGATAAATGCTAATTTTTTCATCAATGTATAGCCTGCAGCAGTTTTTTTTTTTTCCTCCAAAGTGCCCCCAGGAAGAAAGAGAGAGTTCCAAAAACTACAAAAAATATCTCCACACCATTTTATAGAAAATGCAACAATGTGTAAATGCATAATTTATGTCTCACTCATAATTAAATGATGGTGCCTGCGGGATGGACTTAAAAAAATTGATCTCTGCACTTTTTTTTTTTTCAAAAGGATGTTCTATAAAAATTGCCCAGAGTATTTTAAACAAAATGTATTTCATTTTATACTCGGAGTTTTGACATTAGGTTTAAAATTAAACATATGAAACAAAAGAAGATAACTGGACAGATAGGTGGATGGTGGTGGAAATAAATACGTGGATTGTGTTTAGGCAGCAGCCTTATGGGCAGTAAATGCCAGTTCAGAAGAGATCACCACCACTGCAGCCAAAGCTTTGGTGTTGTCGCTGTCCTTGGGCTGCGGAGGAGGAACGTTGCTGCTGATGCTGTTAACTTGTGCCTTAATTAAAACGGGCAAAACAGAGCTCTTGGGTTTTGCATGTGTGCCTTTAAAATATGCTGCAAATACTTGTATTACAGAAAGTGAAATCAACCTATAGGGGAATATTTCCAAAGTTACTGTCCCCTGCAGATGGGCTGTGGCAGCAGATGTTAACTAGGCTGTGGGAAATGCCTCAGTGGCCTTGATGCACTTCCCTGTGGGCAGATACCCCCAGAAGAGCTGGCCCATGGGACAGGCTGGCCAGACAGGTTGGGTAGGGAGGCGTAATAGCAAGGGAGGGCAAGAACCTAGAGCCCTTGCTTACCTGTGTTGTCACTACACAGCAAGCTGAGGCACCCTCCATCTCCCAGGCTGCCAGCTGACAAATATTTTCGGGAGACCTGCAGTTACCAGAACACTTAAAGGTGGCTGGAGTCGTTCTACCAACCTGCATTTGACAGTGCCCTGCCTCCTTGGGGCAGCGCTCCCTGACGCACCGTGCACCAGTAGACACTTTTGTCTGAAACCATTCTAAACCCAGCTATTTTTGGTGATTTTTTTGTTCAGTCCTCCCAGGCGTTTTATTTGGTTGAACTTTAACAGTTCAGTGCCTGTGGTTAATTCTGCACAGTCCTTAGCAATTTCACTTTTGGCAAGGTTTAGAACGGGCTGCCCCAAAAATAGAAGGCTGGAGGTGGGTAGGAGGCAGATTTGTTTGCTAGCAGTGAAGCAGTGCTGAATTCATCACTGTTCTGAGTGGAGAAGGGAGCAGCTGCAGTTTAGCCAAGGTAAGTGGGTAGGGAAGCCTGTTCGTGTCTCAGCCATGCTGTCTGTGTGATACAGGTAGGTGCATGCCAGAAATTAGAGTAACTGAAAGAAGAAAGGGTCCCTGTAAGCCACTGATGGGCTCAGCACTGCAAGCAGCCCGTCAGAGCACTGGATGCCCACGTGGCTGAGCGCTCGGTGCTGTTTTATCCAGGTAGTGCACTGGCAGAAAACATGTCCTTGTAGTGAAAGCTGAATGCTAGTTGTTGTTATTATTTGAATGTGTTCTGAATTCAGTCAAAATTCAGAGAGAATCAGAGTCTCTTTGCAAGTTCTTGTGAAAAAAAAATTCTGTCAAAGAGACTACAGTATAAATAATTTTACTAAATTACATAATTTTACTAAATTACATAATTTTACTATATAATTAATAGAAAGTGTTTTCAAACACTTTCTGGAAAATTATGCATTTCTGAGACCAAAGGCTGATGAAATCAGCAGCTAATTATCATTGGCTCTGGTGGACTCTGGTCAGTATACAGGCACTGAAAAGGCACTGCCCTTTCCAGGGCTTTTTGGCTAGTCAGTACTAACTCAGAAGTTGGAAGTAAAGTGGAGTAGATGCAGATTTAAGGGAGATGGGTTTGGAGGGGCAGTGCTTGGAAGACCAGAATCATCTCCAGAGAATCTCAAAGAGTGACAGAGGCTGCCTGCTGTTGGCTGAGATAGATCACTTTTGTCTCCCTGTGCCCTACTGAATATCTCTGGTAGCACAACTGCAGCATTTATGAATTCTTAAGATCTTTGGAAAGTATTTTAATTAAATGTTTTGTGTTGAGAACTGTGTATATAAAACAAAGAATGTCAACATTGACTAGGTAGCGGTAGCCAAAAAAATGCAGTAGCTCTTAATTTAACACCCATTTGTAATTACATACAGGTATAGAGTTTTCTTAAGACCAATACTGCTTTTTCAACTCCTTGCAACAGAGGCTCTAGTGAGGTAAATGAGCTTACCTTAGAGAAAATTCTGTGATGCTTGTATGTGTTGAACATTGAGTCTTCATAATTAATAACGTATTTGTTAGTATTCTGCAAAATTTAAATTAAACACAATAAATGAAAGTATCATGTTTCTATTTGAAAAATCTTCCAACAAAATCATATGTGCTCAGAATACTGGAAGACAGAGTATATTAAATCCTAGCACAAATCCTCTATTTAATATTGTGTGTGTGTCTCCCTGTACGTAGGAGAGTCACAGCTGATGCTTACTTTTTAGCATATTTACTTTGGAGATTTACAGGAAAGTAGCTGTGATTTGATTCAGGGGTGCTTATTGTTTTCCCTCTGCCTGTGTTGTACTTTCAGAAAAAGTAAGGCACACAGACCCAAATTCACTGAATGGCATTAAAATCTGCTCCTGTTCAGAACGGCGCTTAGCCCTGTGCACGCACCAGCGCATACAAACCAGTGCTCAGCACACATGGAAGCAGCCTTTAGGAGCCTTTCCGCACAGACCTGAGCTCAATCTCATCCAGCTCACACTTAAAACTCTACAATATTTGAACAAACTCTGCATTGTTTACAGGATTTGGCCTGTTTTGTTTCTTGCTGAGAAAATTGATGATACCAAGGATTTTAACACTAGATTATAGCCTGCAGTCTAGTCCTTGGAGCACGTAGGTAGCAAAAATGAATCGCTTTGTTCTGTGTGCAGTGCTCTAAGGTGTAATGTCTACCTGGATTGTGTGTTTGCAGAGAGCTGGCTCTCTACAAAAGAAGAGTCCTATGTTAACATGCAGCCTTCCACAGCCTTGGACCAGGGCACGCCAAGGGCACCCCCATGCTTGTTTTGTCTTACAAGCAAATTGATTTTAAGAAGTTTTTAGCAAGGATTTTGAAGTTGTATCTCTCTCTGAAATCTTACCTGTCAATCCTCTGTTTCACTCTCCAGTTAAATGGAAGAAGTCTCCTTCCTGTGGCTGGGTTGCCTCTTGTCTTCATCTTGCCAGATCTAGAAACAAGGATAGATAATACAGTCAAAACTCACTCCAGTGAAAACAGCAGGCTGATGAGGTTTTACTCCTCCTTCCCTCTCAAACTCCTGCCTTTTCTTTCAGCATGAACTAGTCTAAGTGTCTGCAGCCCATTTCTGTCCTACAGGCTGTGTATGGCCCGGACAAATAAGGGAGCTGTCAGCTTTCCTCTTTGTGATAACCCTTTCTCCTGCCCCCTCTTTTAATCTCTCCAGGTTCATTTTTCTTCCATACACTGGAGTGCTTTTTTGGTCTTTCAGTTCTACAACTTTATTACAGTACAAAGTATATAAAAATCAGGGCAAAAGTCAGTGAGATTTGGCAGATGCAACTTTCTGAGAAACTTAAGTCCCTACATCCCAAGGCGCCAGGCAGAGCTCCTCAGGCAAGTTTAGTTCCAGCAGATTTGGCATGGCTTAGGGAAAGCTGTGCTAGCTCCTTTCCTTTGTCCTTAGAAGCCAAGGTAGCAAGTACAAGGTTTTAGTTACCCCTAAAAAGCCAAACCATGGATTAAAATGCAGATGGGTGACACAGGTGATCTCAAAGGTCTCCCATGTATTAAAACCAGCAAATGCTGCTGTGCCATGGCTTGTATCACTCTCTGATACCACCTTGGATACAGCTGTCCTCCTGAAGCCAGTTATCCTTTATAAAGGCTCCAGACTGATGTTTCTGGAGAAAGCAAAGCCAATAGTCAGGCAAAAGAAATGGTGTGCCATGAAGTGCACCATGGCCCCACGCAGGTCTCCATGTGTGAGGGCAGCAGTCTGGTGTGCACATCTTCCACACGGTCAGCTTAGACCTTGAAACATAAGACTTTTAAGTAGGTGTTGCTGCTGGTGTGCTCACAGGGCTAGCGAAACCAAAAAAGAAATATTTTTTTTTTTCTATTACATAAACGTGTGAAAGTGTATGAGCTGATGCTGTCTGAAGGTGGGTATATTGCTTTGATCCCTGTGTAGGGCAAGCGGGCAGGCTTTTCAGCAGCTCGGTCCCTGTTGTTGTGGGTGCAGGCGGCTCTGACGCGGGGAGGCTGGGGCTGGTACCAGGTTCCCTGGTTTAGTAGCCGACCAGGCTCCCGTCCCGGCGCAGAGGCCCAGGTGCTGCGGGGGCGGAGCGGT
>NW_008595007.1:385-606 GCF_000691845.1 Merops nubicus | reverse complement strand
CCCCACCCCCACCGATGCTCCCTACCTTTCCTCTCTCCTTCCCAGTGTTGATTTATTTATATAGTTGCTTTTGATTCTGCTTGTTTATTCATTTCTATTTTATTTTTTTGTTCTTTCTTTCTAATGCAGAGTAACTCTAGTTTTCTCTCCTCAGTTTCCTTCCTTTTCATTCCCGTTTCCTTGTTAGGGTTTCTCCTGCCCGTGCCGAAGAGGACCATATC
>NW_008595007.1:0-215 GCF_000691845.1 Merops nubicus | reverse complement strand
GCTCTGTTTGTGTCTGTCCGGGTGCTTTACTCTCTTCTGACTTTTGTTGTTGTTGTTTGTTTGGTTTTGTTTTTATTTTTTTTTATTCCTCTCTCTCTCTCTCTCTTCCCCTCTTTTTCTTTCTTCTCTTCCGGCCCGTTTTTTGACAGTACGATGAGCTGCCCCACTACGGCGGGATGGACGGAGTAGGGGTGCCGGCGTCCATGTACGGGGAC
>NW_008595006.1:553-1606 GCF_000691845.1 Merops nubicus | reverse complement strand
GCTGCCTGCCTGGGGAGCCCAAGCCTGGGGTCTCCCTGCCCTTTTTGGTCCCAACCCATGGGCAAACTTTCCATTTTTAATGAGCTCTCAGTGTGTGCAAGCACATGGAGGGGGCTGAGCGGGCTGGGCCAGACCCCAGCAGCACAGCTCTGCCCGGGGGTGGTACCCCCCAGAGACCCCCCACCCCCACGTGTTCCCACCAGGCAGCAATCCAGAGCAACTCATCCCTCCAGCTTAGTGCCAACGGGAGGCTCCTCCTGCACCCCCAAAGCCCAGACCTGACTGAGCCCAGCACCCAAAGAGTTTCCTGGGGCTGAGCTCTCCCATTTCAGGGGGTGTCCGAGGGGAGCACCCCTGGGAAATGACCGAGCAGGAGCAGCAGGCGCTGCCCAGCACTCCCCACACCTCCAGCACGGTGGTCAGGGGGCTGAGCCCCCTCCCCGGGCAGCAGCCAGTCCAGAATCGTGCCCATGTCTCACGGGTTGGGCTGTCCCAGGTCGGGGAGAGGGGCTGGGGCTGCCCCCTGCCCCCGCCGTTACCTTTGCAGATGGGCAGGGGTCCGCTCCAGTGGGACGGCTGGCCCAGGATGCATTTGATGGTGACCTCCCCCATGAGTTCAAAGCCCTCATAGCACATGAAGGTCAGGGACTCTCCTGGCAGGTAGAGGCGTTTGTAAAGTATTTGGTAGCCGTTTTCTGGCAGTCCTGGGTTGTCACAGGCCAGCGACTCCTCGGCTGAAAGGGAACACATCCTGGGGTGAGTGCCAGGCCTCGGGCTGCCGAGGGACAGAAGGAGCCTGGGGGGCAGTGGGGAAGCACCCGAGGTCTCACCCCATCGTGTTTTCAGAAGCTCAGAGCTCTGCACCACCCCACACAGCCAGGGAAGGTCTCGGCTACAGGAGAGGACCCCCCTGGGACCCCCCCGAGCAAAGGAATCTTAGAATTATTTTGGTTGGAAAAGAGATTTAAACTCATTGAGTCCAACCATCCCCCAGCAGTGCCAGGTCCCCACTGCCCCGTGTCCCTCACACCACATCTCCACAGCTTGGAAACC
>NW_008595006.1:0-200 GCF_000691845.1 Merops nubicus | reverse complement strand
AAACCGCCCAGGCGCGGTGTGTGAGCCGTGATGTCCAGATGGGGGTCCCCGTCTCCCGGCTGTAGCAGGTCAGCAGCGAGCTGCCCTCCAGCACGAAGCCGGGGTTGCAGGTGTACTGGATGGTGGTGCCCACCAGCAGCACGGGGTCGGAGATCAGCCGGGTCGAGTGCTCCACCTCCCCCGGGTCCGTGCAGTACATG
>NW_008595005.1:0-227 GCF_000691845.1 Merops nubicus | reverse complement strand
GGGCCCCAGGCACCCAGCAAAGGGAGTTCAGTGTCTCCCAGTATGCCCCAGTATGCCCCAGTATAAACCAGTATGTCCCAGTTACCGATATAGCCCCTCCCAGTTCCCCCCAGTATCTCCCAGTTCCCCCCAAATTCCCTCCTAGTGCCTCCCAGTATCACCCAGTCCCCTCCAATCTCCTCCCAGTATCTCCCAGTGTCCCCCCAAACCCCTCCCAGTGCCTCCCA
>NW_008595004.1:0-3536 GCF_000691845.1 Merops nubicus | reverse complement strand
AGGCGCCCGGAGGGGTGCTGCCGGTTTCCACACGGCGCGGAGGTGGGCTCCCGGGTCCCCTCCCCAGCCCCACGCATCGCCTCTTCTCCTCCCAACATCCCAGCAGGGACCGGCGTGGGGCCCCCAGCCCGCTCGGTACCGACGGCACCGGGCTCTTCCCTCTCCCAGTTAAACCTGCCTGAAAAGGGTTGGGTGTTTTTTTTCCCCGCAGAACTTCAGGTGCCGACGTCAGGCTTGCTGGCTGGGAAAACCTCCACAAACTTCTCTGGAGCCACTCCACTCCCGGTCCTGCTGCCTTCCAGGTACCTGTAACAGGGCTTATAATACAGAAACACCCTTTTATTTATTTGTTTATTTTAAAATAACAAGGAAATAAATTGCAACTTGCCCAGTCACCACATTCCTGATACAGCCTATTGGGTTTGAGGGAGGTGTTTTCTATTTGTATTTGATTTAGGTGCTTTTATAAGTGTATCTTGGTAATCAACGTACAAGGGCTTGAGTAAAGCTCCTTGCAGGCACAGGCAGCACAAGTGTTGCTGTTGGTGAAATAACTGAACAAATTCAACAGGAAATAAGGCCTTGCTTTTTTTGGTAGATAAGAATATTGAAGCACTGGAACAAAGCAAACACTTGTGGTGGGCCCCGAGCATCACTATCTGATGTGGTGAGTGCTGCTCCTGTGGCACTGTGGCCTCAGAGACCCAAATTTTAGGCTGGACACAGGAAACGCTCACCCAAACCCCAGGGCCAGGTGAAGGTGAGGCAAGACAGCTTGATATCTCTGGAAAGGTTGTGCTGGGCAGGGATGGAGCTAGTGGACCAGCCCAGGGCAGTGCTTGCCCACTGAGGGTTGGGAGCCTTTGGGGGATGGAGGAGGCAGCGCTACACCAGGTGATTAAATCCAAGCACCATGATGGAGATTCCCTCCAGAAGAAGACCATTGTCATGCTTTGACCAAGGACTTTGATGCCACCGAGCATTCACTGCTCAGCTGCTTGTATAAAATCTGCAGTTCTTCACTGGCTTCCTAAGAGCAGGGAGGGGGTGTCTGCTCTGCTCTCCCCACCGCCTCAGCTTCTTCCATGCTTTACAGGCAACTCTGCACACCCAGAGCTGATTAACTCCAATCCTTCCAGAAAAACAAAACAAACAAAAAACCTTTTAAATGTTTTCCTTTTTTTAGGCAGCAAACCAGATTACTTCTCACCAAGATGGTTTTCTACCCGCTGGCAGCAGTCAGGTGCCCTGTGAAGCTCACAGGTGGCCAGATTGCAACCAGCCTCCTCCAGCAGATCTCCCCACCTTTAGCACAGAAGCTCTTCAGGGATCTCTCCTTCCCTCCTTAGGACTGTTTGTTTCTGCAGCCAGCAATCATGATCAAGAGGTTTGCTCCACACAGGGCAAATGATTCTTCTCCCTCCCTGAGTCAGAGGGAGCAGCTCAATTAGAAACACTTTAGACCCTTGACCCTCGCTCAAGCTTCCAAACAAAAGTTGCAAGGAGAGGGCTGATGTTTTCCAGCCTCAATTAGCACAGCGCTGTAATTACAGCTTGCTGTATTCCCCCAGCTCTCGGGCTGCCCCCATCCCTTCAGCCCAGCACGGATCCGGCCGCCCAGCAAGCACAAGCAGGAGCCAGCTTCTTGCTTCTGATCCATCACCATATGCCTGGCTTTGACAGTTCTTTGGTGCGTGATGCCCAGAGAGTGGATAATTAGCTAAATGAATTAATTGACATCCATACTTGTAATTAGCAACTGGTTACAAGCAGCTATTCTCCTTGGGACAACTAAAATTTCTCAGGGACTGGTGTTAAAACACTGGAAAATCGTTAAGAGTAACTGCTGAGGGTGTACGTGGCGTGCACTCATGGCGCCGGGGTTCTTCCCTCAGCTGTAAAAGCCACCGCACCACAAACAAGCCCGTGCAAAAGCAAAGCAGGCTGTGAAACGTGTTGGAAATGCTGCTGCTGCTCGGGAGGAGGAGAAGTTGCTGCTCGGGAGGAGGAGAAGTTTCCAGCTTCAGAAGAAATCAGGGCCAGATGGGCAGCCTCCAGCTGGCAGCTCCCCTCAGCTCCCCGGCTAACCCTTTCCGCCCCCGGTTACCGGAGAGCTTGCGGTGAGGCCGCAGCAGTGGAGGCTGCTCGAGCAAAGCAATGGGAATTGGATGTCGTGAGTGTTAATTAAGCCATTAATTACTGCTCAGGAAGGAAAAAAAAAAAGTGACCTGTTGGTTTCATTGCTTCTTGGAGTAGCTGGGTGGATAAATTGCTCAGGGGCTCAGCAGTAGGTGAAAGGGGCTGTGGTGTAAGTCAGATCTTTGCTGAAAAGCAGCTTTTCTCAGCTATGAAGGGATAGCAGGTGAGCACTGGCAGGGTACCTGTGTGGCCCCCAGCCATGCAAACACCCACATTCAGCACCCACTGCATCTGGAGACACAGTCCCTGGAGGGGACAGGTGAACCCACACCCCAAGTGGTAGCAGGGGTGGGAGGCTGGTGCTCAAGGGCATCCCTGGCTCCAGGGGCCAAGCAGGTCTCCCCCATCTGCAAGATGATGGTGTGGTACTCTAGGTTGGGCTGCAGGTCTCTTCTCCCAAGGACATGCCCCCTGAAACTTAGGTGCTGCTGGGAAGCAGGGAGGGCAGCACAGCAGGCACCACTATGCAAATGGCTCATTAAGAAAAAGGGGGGAGAGAAATTATACTGATGCACCAGCTTCACAAATCAACCCCTCATGTTGTCTCGCTGCGTCAGGAGCTGCTGCAACACCACTGAGGAGAGCCACGCTACGGCCACATTGCCCACCTGGGCTAGGGGTCCCACGGCCCCCCAAGCTGTGGAAGACATCTCCCTCAGCTGCTCAGGACCAGCATTTGGGGTTTTCTGCCCCGAACCACCCTCCCGACCTGATGGCCTCTGCCAGCCCGTGGTGGCTGCAGCAGCACCCGCTGCAGGACAGGGTGATAGGACAGGGTGATGGGAGAGGGTGATTGCACCCCATCAGACAGGGGCTCCCCTGGCTCCTGGGCTGGGCCTGGGGCTGCATCACTCTGCCAGGAGTCCCATTGTTGGCTTCTGAGCTGCCAAAGCTCTAGATTTCCCTGGCAGCACTGGGAGTTTAAAGGCAGGGAAAAGGGGGGGCGAAAAAAAAGCTGAGATCAGAAGTAAGGTGGTGGAAGAGGCTGGGCCAAGGAGCTGTCATGCCGCCCTTTCAGCTGTTACACACCCTGGTAAGTTCTCAAACACACGGGCTGCACGAGATAGCAGGGAGGCTTGTTTTTCTTTGCAGGCAAAAAAAAATTCAATTACAAGGTAACCTATTTTTTAACTCCTCCATTGGTATTTACTTGATTTCTTATGGCCATCTCATCCGCCCCTCGACAGAGAGCAGAAGGGAGCCGTGTGCCGTGTGGCTAAGCCGGGCTCTGGGTCGCTGGGGGGGGTTTATTTTGATTTTAATTCAAATATTAGCGCCCAGAGCAAGCGTGGTTTGTTTGAACACCGGTCGGCAAACAAGTCGGTGCGTGATGCGGG
>NW_008595003.1:11872-22826 GCF_000691845.1 Merops nubicus | reverse complement strand
CCCTTGGAGCTGCGGGGCAGGATGGTGATGAAGAGGGTCCTGGGCTGGCTCTGCCGGTCCATCTCCGAGGCGTTGGCCAGGACGGTGAAGCTGTCGCCTTGCGCCTGGGGACCGTCCTGCCTGTACTGGATCTGCTGCTTCTCCACCTGCGGGGCAGGGGCTGGGTGACCTTCCCAGGAGGACATGGGCCTCCAGCCCTGCTGGGGAGGGGACCTGGGCACCCACCACCGGTGGCATCCCTGTGGGATGGATCCGGCACACATATAGGGAGCAGGACCCCCGTGGAGCCCAGCGTGGGTGCTTTGCTGCATCCCCAGGGACAGCTGAACACTCCGTGAGGGTTGGTGCAAGCCCTGTCTGCAGGGCAAATCCACCACCCTGGGCCCCTCCATCCGAAGGGCAGCACTCTCCCATGGGGAGAGGGGCCCTGCAGCCCATCCCAGCCTCCTGCTGGGGGCTGGAGTCCAGTCCCAGGCTCTTCCCTAACCTCCTGGGAAATCAGCGTGATGGCAAGTGGGCACCTTTGGCTACCCTACCTCACTCCAGGTGAAGCTGTGCAGCTCGCCATCCTCTGGCCTCTTGCTGCTCAGGAGGCTGCCGAACTGGGGGGGCTCGAGCACCCTGAACTCCATCCCGAGAGCTGTGTAGTAGGCATTGGGGATGTTGAGGATGCCTGTGGAGAGGGTAGTGGAGCCACCTCCTAGCACTGTGATGTTGTGGACCTCCAGAGGCACAGTGATGGGGAGCATGACCAGGCTCACCACCACCCCTTCCAGTGGGTCTGCACCATGGGCCGTGATGTCCACGACGAACCGGTCATGTTTCTCATCCGGCTTGGAGTGGAGGTAGAGGACTCTGCCGTTGTTGATGTCCTCCTGGGTGAAGGACTGGATGGGGTCCAGGCTGGGCTGCTCGTTTGCATCTGGGCTGTGCTGAAGCATTGCCAGGAAGCCAGAGACTGGGAGGCTGCTTACCAGGTAGACTATGTCCTGGGGAGGGATCTCTTCATGGGCCACCTGGGAGTGTGGGGGAGACAAAACATGGGTGACCCACAGCCCACTGTTGTGCAGTCCCCCAAGGCTTTGAGTTGGGATGAGCTGCAAGAGTTGCCTTCTTGCTGAGGCTATGCTGGAACCCCGACTTTTCCCACAGCCAAAGCCTGACATGGGTATGAGTCCTTCACTTGGGGCAGATGGGTGTAAAATGGAGTTCCACAGCTGGCTCTCCTGGTTTGGTGGCCAAGGAAGTGATGGCGGCTTAGGGAATGACTAAAGAGGTGGATACTCACCAATAAGTATTCCTCCTTGATCCCGGCTGCTTCCCCCTGGAAGACGTAGATCTCCCTGTGGTTGATTATGTGCAGAGGGCTGGGGTGGGTATCCAAGAACACGCTGATGGCCAGTGTGTCCTCCACCACCACCTCATTCGCTTCTACAGTGAACTGGAGCTCGTCACGGGTGTTCCTGCTCCCATTGTGTCGGTAGGAGATCTCTCCTGCTAGGAGGTCCCTCTGGGAAAAGGCCACGACTGGCTGCTCCCCTTTGAGCACAGTACCCCACCTCGGGGGGGTTGTTATCAGAAACCGTATCTCTTCATCTGACCTGATGTCCATGTTGGTCTCCAGGCTGAGGACGGAGGAGTCAATGCTCCCTCGGCTGCCTTGGTGGATGACTAGGCCGGTGTTGTTGACTATTTTGATGTAGGGGTCTGATGCCTGTACTTCCAGGAGGGCTGTGGTTTGGTGGAGGCCATCCGAGACCTGTAGCTGGATCCAGCCCCGGTCAGCCCCTGAATGGACAAAGAGGATCTTCTTCTTCCTCAAGTCCTCCTGTGTGAACCGATAGACCTGGCGGCTTCTGTCATCAATGGACACTATGCTGCCAAACAAAATGTCCTTCCTCGCCAGCACCAGCTGTGAGTCGGAGAAGCCAGAGTCCTTGTCGGTGAAGGCAATATCATCCGTCGTCAGCAGGTGCTGCCCATTGCGCACCACATTGAAGACCTTGTTCACCACCTGGACTGGGGTGTGGTCGTTGACAGGTAGGATGGAGACCCTGAAAACCCCTCTCACTTCCTCTGCCTCGGGCTCGGTGCTGCCCTCGCCCTGCCTGGTTGCTACGAAGGGGATGTCATCCTCCAGTGTCTCGGAGTCATCGTGCAGGTACAGCAGCCGGCGGTGAAGGATGTCGTCGTTGGTGAACTCCGTGATCTCTTCTCTGGAAGCCCAGCCGTGGGATGCAGCCCAGGCCAGCCTCCCATGTGCTGGTCCCTCGATCACTTCGTAGAGGTAGTCCATGCTGTTCATACTCTGTACAAACAAATGGTCCTTGGAGATGACAGCTTGCCCCCCTTCTGGCACTGTCAGGAGAATGTTGGTCAGGGCTGGTGCATCGGGGTCCCCACCAATGCTGATTGTGTAGGTATAGACAGGAGAGTGCTGCTCACCGGCGCGGATGCGGAATTGGAAGGTGTCCTCAGCTTGCTGAGAGTTCCTGATGGTTGCACTGTAGCTCAGGTGGTTTCTTTGCAGGTCATCTTGGGTAAATCCAAAGCCTTCAGTCAATCTGTTGCCGAGCAGCTCCAGGTTTCCCTTTTTGGGAGCCTGGATTATCATGTAGTGGAAGGGGACTGGGGTGGAGT
Source organism: Merops nubicus (assembly GCF_000691845.1). Classification (NCBI taxonomy): domain Eukaryota; kingdom Metazoa; phylum Chordata; class Aves; order Coraciiformes; family Meropidae; genus Merops; species Merops nubicus. The sequence continues at coordinate 20,186 of NW_008595003.1, read as the reverse complement.
TTGGATCTTCCAACATTGCCTCCAGCTCCTTACTGGTGATATTTCTGTGCCGCTTGTTCTTCATCTGGAGGGGGACCATGGTCCTCATCTTAATGGTGGCTCTTTTAATCCTTATGAGAAAGGTGTTGTTTTGCAAGACCTTCTGCCCTACCTGGACTTTGAATCTCAACTTCTCCACAACATCTTCCAGCCGGTGCTCTGAGTCTGTGCTAAAATACTGGATGCGCCCTTGCTCCAGGTCTTGCTGATGGAAGGACTCGACTTTTTTCCATTCCCCTCCCACGCTCCCTTGCTTCTGGAGCTCCCCATACCTTAGGGGCTCTGTGAGGACGTACAGGATGGCAACCCGTTGTTTCACAGCGTTTGTCTCCACTGACAGGTTGGCTGTGGTAATGCGTGCTGCCCCTCCTTGGGAGATGGAGAGGCCGGTGTTATTGTGCAGGCGGATGTCGGGGTCGATGGCGAGGATCCTAAGGGTGGCAATGGGGCTTGGGACTGTTCCATCACTGACCTGCAAGGTGAGCTGTAAGTTGGTCCCGCTCTGGTGCACGTAGGCTACGTTGCCTGCTTCCAGGTCCCTGCAGGAGAACTCTTCAATGGGCACTCCAGGGTGAAAGTCATACTCCACGTAACCCTCCTCCATCTGCTGGCCACCATGCAGCTGGAATTCGAGGTCGTCGCAGGATGTGTCATCATCTAGGACCTGCAAGATGTCTGTAGTCAGGTGTTTCCGTGTGTGCTTCAGGATTGTCATGTCGTTCCCGTGGGGGAAGATCACTTGTGGGGCGTCGTTGATGGGGTTGATCATGATGGGCAGCAGGTACATCTGCTCCTGCCGCAAGCACTCGGGGACCCCTTGCTGGGCAGTCACTGACACCTCCAGCATCAGCTGGTCCATGGGCCCCTCAGAGCCGTCGTGAACATATCTGACTTTTCGATTCACAATGTCCAACAAGGTGAACTTCCTTCTGCTCCTGGACCCAGGAATGTCCAGCTCCAGCTGGCCATGTCTAGGGTCCTTGGTGATGCTAAAGAGGATTTGGGACTGTCGGATATTTGCAAGACTCAAGTCTACTGTTGGCTGGGTGTGTTTCCACTCCAGATAGGCCATGCCCCCTTCAGAGACGATGAGGGGGCTGACGTGCAGCAGCCTGCTGATGTTGGCAAAGGCAGATGGGAAGCTGTTGTCTGGCTGGCACGGTTCCACCACCAGGCCTGGTGCTCCTGACCAGCCATCTGGAGGTGGGGAAGTGGGTGTCTCATCCTGCTCGTACATCTCGTCGTAGTCCCAGTAGTGCTCCTGCTTTCCACAGCCTGATGTGATGTCCCTGGTGATCACGGCATCTTGCAGACTCCTCCTCTGCAGGTTTATCCGCAGGTCCTCCAAGCAGCCAACAAATGAATTGTTTGTCATGGTCCACGCTGAGATGAAAGCAAGATGATGGTCTCTCAGCCTCTGCGAAGCTTTTTCATTCATACCTCCGATGAAGAGGTTTCCCTGAAGGTCCAGGTGGTTGTTGATGCCCCGGTTGGACGTGGATGAGGCGTAGTAGTCGATCAGTATCTCAAACTTGTGGATGTCTGTGTAGACTTTGACATAGTGCTGCTGCTCGTCGCTGATGAAGACGTTGTTGTGCAGGACGATGATGCCATTTCCCTTCTCAACAAACCCTCTTAGGCGCCCGTTGGAGATCTCCAGGTAGAAGAAGTCATTCTCCAGCCCCCCGTGGTAGATGAGGGGTGCCTGGGTGATGCTCGTCGTTATCACAAACTCAATGGTCGCTTCCTCCCTTGCATCCCACGTGGGAAACGCGATGTAGGAGTGTGGCCCCAGGAACCCAAAGGGGTCTTCAGGATCCGCAGAGAACTGTGTGTTGCATCCTTCCTGGACCTGGTGGAAGGTCTTGGAGCTGCCATCAGAGGCCATCGGGGAGAGGACATCCAGGCCGTTGAATGTCACTAAGTGGAGGCAACCTCTGAAGGGTGAGCTGACCTCAGCGAGGTATGGCAGGTCAAGGCTGCCTGTCCCACCAGCGTAGAGGCCGTACTGGATGTCCAGCTCCCGTGCAGGTCCTGCAATGTCCACAGAGCTGTTGAAGAGGCCATCAACAGTCAGTGTCATCCTCCCATCTTCCACCAGTAGTTCCACGTTGTGCACCTCCAGGTTACTGAGCTGCAGCTCGGCTGGGGACTGCAGCATCACCTCCTCTGAGCCCAGCTGCAGCCTGGCCTGCAGGGAAGGACACAAAATCCTCAGCTCAAATTATCTGCAGCTCAGAAAACACCTCTTCATCTACCAGAAGTACCTGCTGAAGTGTGGACTGTTCCTGGGGGCTAACAAGTGTTTAAGTCCCTCTGTTCACCACTGCTCATCCCACCCTCTTCCTCTTCTGGACATGTTCCTTTCTCCCCAGCTAGACCCCTTTGTGGACCTGCCTTCTTTGTCCTGCTCTCTGAATTTCTCTCCTTTTTCACTGTCTCTTAGCAAGCCCCAGTCTCGGGGCTATTTCCCTGGAGCCCTCCATCTCCCAGTCCCACTGCTGTGCTTTCCCTCTTGCCCCATGAGAAGCCCTGTCAGATGCTGTCTCCTCTTGCCCTGCTCCATCCATCCCTGCAGCCTGGGTTGTTCCAGCCCTCGCCTTGGGAACAGGCAGGGAAAACAGCAGGTTTTGCTCTCTGCAGACAGCAGCCTGGAGCCTGTGTAAGTAGAGGGTTAGCTGATAGACCCCGAGACACGTGGTCTGCATTAGGGTAAGGACATCTCCAGACAGCTGCTCGCTTGCTCTCCTGTCTTGATTTAGATGTGGTTGGTGGCCCAGCCCAGGCTGCAGGAAAGACAGGATGTGTTCTGGATGCTCCCTGCTCTGTTCTCTCATGGCAGATGCCAACATCATAACCACAAGAGGGGAATTTTCTTCTTCTGTCCTGATCTGTTCCCATGCCCTAGCTGGGCTTGGCCTGTGGAGAGATGGGGGAGACCTCTTTGTTCTCTGGACCCTCTAGTCTCATCCCTTCTCTTTGCCAGCCCTTTGCACCCTGCTGGTGCTGTGCACCATGTCTGTGCACGTGGTGCTGGTATCTGGATGTCTCCGTCATGCTCCCCAGCACCACCCCAGGGAGTGGGTGAGCAGCTTCCCCAGCTGCAGCCTCCTCCTCTAGGTTTAGATTATTCTCGCAGACCGTGTCCACACTCCTATTGACCTCTTAACATCCCCTGGCAGGGGGCTTAGCTCTCCATGTTGGTATCTGACCCCAGAAGCTGCTGCTTTCAGGTGCTGTCCCTCCGCACTGGATGAAGCCCCAACCTGTGCCGGGGTGCTGACCTGCAGGCTGCCGGCTCGCAGCTGAAGCAGGAGGTGGTCGGGCTGGCCGGCGGCCAGGAAGAGCAGCCCAGTCCCCTGGCTGGTGTACAGCTGCAGGTGGAGCCGCACCGTGCGCGAGGCGTCCGCCAGCGGCATCTCCACGTAGCTGTCCCCGAAGAAGGAGGCTGGGGAGAAAGGGAAGAGGGTCAGGCGGGGAAGGATGCCTCCCTGAAGCTCTCTGGGGGTGGGTGCTGTGAATCTGGAGCCTCCCAAGTCCATCCCCATTTGCCCTGCGAGAGGGTATTTTGATTTTTCTAGGGACCCCCTGGTGAGGGGGAGGTTGTTTCTCCTTGTTCATGTAGCATTTAGAGGAGCCTTTTCCCTTGCTTTTTGGCCAGGGCAGATGCCACAGTGCCTGTCATCGGGATGAGTTCCCAAGTGTTAGGATGCAAACTGTTAACCCTAATGAGTCTTTCCTGCTTCTGCCACAGCTGCTTCCCTCTGGAGGCAGCTGTGGCAGAAGTGGTCATGTGGTTCCCCAGCCAGTGCCAACTGCTGCTGAACACAGAGCTGCTGCATGGGAGCCCCGGGGATGTTGCTGGATCAGCCAACACCACACTCTGCTCCTCTCCCTGTTTTACACCACTTCCTAACACCTCTCTGTACCATCCAAACATTGCTGGCGTTCAGCCTGGAGGTGCCGGGGCTGGAGGAATGACCATGTGCTCCTGAGATCCATATGTGGATGTGGGATGTACAGAAACCTTGGCGCAAACGGGGTGCCCCAGGCTGGAAGATGTCCAATGCCCAGAATGCACCAGCCCTGGAGGGACTCGGCTCAAGGGCAGACAGTCCTGAAATGAAAGGCTGTGGCACAGGGTAGGATCCAAAGCACAGGGAGTGGCAGGGCTTAATTTTAGAGTGCTTAATCTTTTTGCTGGCTCTGTGTTGCACACACATTAAACGCATGTGTCTCCAGAGAAAGCCACGGCCAAGTTAACTCTGTGTTTGCAGGACAAAACACAAACACTCAGGACACCCTTAAGTTGTAAATGTTTGGTGAGGATGTGTCAGAGGCGTAGATGTGGATGTTTTCAGTCTGTATGTAGGCACAGGCTGTAAGCCTGCTGTGCCCAACTTTATACGTGTGGAACTTTCCTGCTGTACTTCACTATTGCAGTTGTCATCAAAGCCACCCAGCTGGGCTCTGGACCCCACACTTGGCTTTGGGGTCCCCTGTGCAGTTTGCTGAGATGCTGTGGGGCAATGAGGATGAGGCTTTGGCTTCTCTGAGGTGCCCACCCCAGCCTCCTGTTCTGGAGGAGGGAGGGAGGGAGGGAGGTTGGCTGCTGGGGTGAAAGCAGCTTCCTACATGGTGAGGTCTGGGTGTAAACACCTATGTGTGCTCTCACAGCTTTTTCTCTGGTTGCCTTTGCCTGTTGCCCAGATTTCTGTGGGGTTGACTGGGGTCTGAGGTGATGGTTTATATGGCAGGCATAAAGTTGGAGCACTCTGCTTTGGCTTTTGGTGTTTTCTTCTGAGCTCTGTGGTGCTCTGCATAGGGTGATGTTCTTCTGAGCCCCTCAGGGATGGAGGGACCTCCTTGCCCAGACCCCACTTTTCCTACTGCTAGCTGCAGAGGAAGTGCCTCAGCTTTCTCCTGGGGTCTTGGAGAATACCGTGGGTGTGGCAAGGATGTGCTGTGGGCAGGAAAGAAGTGACAGCATGGAAATATGTAGTCCTTGTGCTAACAGGGAGCCCTTTGCCTAGCCCAGGGCAAGGCTGCCAGCGTGCCTTACCCAAGCCTGCTCATTTCCTGGCCTTTGGCATGGGGCACTTTGGCTTCCTTGTCCTCTTTGGCCCAGCTGGTGACTCAGAGGAGCTTTGCTATTCTTTGCAAGGCTGTGAAGGCTTCTGTCCTCTCCTGACCTGCTCCCTCCTTCCAGTAGGCCTTGGAAAACCTCCTGGTGTGCCTTGTTTGATGGCCAAGGGTGGTGGGTGCTGCCTGGGGCTCTCAGCACCACCTTGTCCTGGTGTTTGGCGAGCAGCAGTGACGCGGCACCTTGCAAAAGGGACTTTTCCTCTCCCTCCTTGCACAGGCTGTTGCTCGGACCCCAGCCAGGCGTGGACATATGTGTGCAATGTAGTGTGGTCCCCAGAGACATTGCATGTACGTTATGTGCTGGCTCCCACTGAGGTTCCCTCATGTGTGCATGCTCCGTGCTCCAGCTCCTGCTGGGATTTTGCTATATTTTGGTTTTGTGGCTTCCCCTAATCCAAAAAACATGGTCTTCAGATGGGCACTGAGTGACTGCTCTCACGGGGTGGGAGAAGATTTGCTGGGACTGGACACACCAGCAGCTTTAATTCTCCCAAAGCTGCCAGAGATGCTTTTCTTCTTTCTCTCATAAAATGCTACCATGGAAAACTTACTCAAAGTGCAGATACCCAACAGAGTGGGGCTGTTTGTGGGGGGAGGGAGCACTGACCCTTGCCCAGTTCCAGGAAGCACTGGGATTTTTCTCTGGCTGCTGAGCAGTGTTGAGTTACTGCTGTTTGTCTTCTCAGATTCCTGCTTTATTTCAGGGCCGCTCTACTCGGCAGCCCCTCCAGGATGCAAACGTTGCTTGGCTTGTGGCATTTCTCTTTCATAAGGGACTTGCAACTTTTCACCTCCTTCTGGCCTCTTCTTTGCCCTCCGCATTGCAAAAGATGCAGAAAATATGCCTTGTTGGATTTTGGGGTGATTTTTAAAATGCGTTTTGCACTGGGGGAGCCTCCATGGCAGAAGGTGCCTTACCCTGATCAATCACTTGGATGTCAGCTCAGATTTGGGCATGCACTAAGAGAGCTGGGACCCCCTTGGGCACCCAGCCACATCTGCAGGCTGCCTACATCCTGGGATCATCCCTTGTGGATGCACTCCAGTGACCCAAACCCACCTTTCACAAGGTGATCTGAGGGAGCAACAATCACACCATGGGCTGAGATTCACTGCTGGGTGGAGATGCCCAAGCTGGCCCTTCCTCCCCTGTCACAGGGAGCAGCAGGTCTCTGTGTCCTGGCTGTGGGCTGGGGTGGGTGCCCTGGCTGAAAATAATCGTTCCCAGCTTGTCATGTCCAGCAGGAAATTGCTGCCCCTGCCTTGCCAGACCGATGGAAAGGCGTTGACAAAGTGAGGAGCCTCTGTCACAGTTTCCGAGCAGCCGGCCAGCAGATTATAGACTGCAGTGTCATTTCGGTTTGGGGAACTTTTTTTTTTTTTTTTCATTGGAAAAAAAATAAGAGTCAAAAGCTCTGAGCAAGGGGCTGGGAGCAAGGTCCCGGGTGTGCTTGGCTCCTCCCAGGGCCGGCAAACAAGCAAGGGCTCTGTGTGAACCAGCAATGCCCCGGCACCCGCCGGCCACGTGCCGGGTCTGGGAAGCCTTGGCCCTCTCCTGCTGTTCCTCCAGCTGAAAACAAGATGGGTTTGGCCTCTCCAGTTGCTGGGTTTTGATGTTCAGGGAGTTTTTTTGCCCTGAGTGAGCTGGCTTCGGCAGCCTGGGGAGCAGAGCCTGGTGCTTGGCAGCGCCATGGAGGAGAAGGGATCCCTGTCCGCTCTGGGTGCTCTGTGCTGGAGGGCTCCCGAGGCTGCTCTGGGGCTACTTTGGCCTCTCCTCCATGTTTTAATGTCTCAGCACGCAGACTTCTTCCACCTTCTCCCAGCCCGGATGAGGGAAAGGGGCGCAAAGCTCAGCGTGGGGGTTTGCAGGGCGAACTAGCGCTGAACACGGGGAGATTTTCAAAGTAGGGAGGTGTCTCCGGCGTGTGCAGAGGGAAATGTGAGCTGGTGGGTGGATGTATTCCCCACCCGCAGGCTCCTACCCTGGCTCCAGGCACCACCAGCCCTGACTGTGGGAGAGCTGGATGCGTTTTGGGGGGTACAAACGAGTCCCTGGGGGGCTGCAGTGCCCCCCACTGCTCTGTCCATCCAGAGAAGCATGCTGAGGAGAAAGAAGCAGAGCAAACTCTGCTCGAGGAGAGCGGGAAAGGTGCTTGAGTGGGGCTGGCTTCTCAACAAGGCTTCATTCAGGCTGCGGTGGGGGGCAGGTGGGGGCCAGGGCTGATGGCCCATGTGTGTTTTGCAGGGAGGGGACTGGAACTCGTTAAAGCAGCTCTGTAATTACCAGCACCAGTGCCAGGAGAGCCCCGTGTAGACACAGGCGCCCCACTGAAAGGCTCTCTGTGTTTGCAGCCGCTTCCCGCCCCAGCCACGCCGCTTTTCTAGCGGTGGAAAAACAGCCGGGGAGCGAAGGCTCCTTGTTGCCCGAACAGCCCGGGGCTTGTGCTGCCAACGGTGCAGCCCAGCCCTTGGGCTGCCCTCCTTCCTGCCCGCCGGCCCCGGCCAACAAGTGGCTCCTGTGTCAGCGGGGTGCCCAGTGCTGCGGAGCCCCCCTCGTGTGGGGTGCTGCCGGGGCACTCCACGGCTAGCCTGGTGCATTCCTCCAGCACAGCGTCAGGAGCTTGTTTTGAGGCCCTCTAACTTGTTTGGGGTAGTTTTATTTTTTGTTTTAATGACTTATAAGGTAGCAAGCTCGCCCAGTGCCAGCTGTGCTGCACCCACCGTCTGTGCAAACACCCAAGGGGATGGGGGATGCAAACACTGGAGGGGCTCGGCTACAACCACCCGTCCCCTCGCAGTGTCTGTATGAGCTTCCCATCCCCACTCCCAAAGCAGGCAGGGTGGCCAGGACCAGCCCTCCTGCCACCGCCGTGGGTGGCCCTGGGTCTCAGCCTCCCTAATCCCCAGCCGGGCTCTGTGGTGCCCGAGGGGACCCACAGCCCCCCTCGCCCCGGCTGCATCCTGGGCTGGGCTATGCCTCTGTCCCCGTGTGGGGCGGAGAGGCTGGGGGAGGGAGGGATCTGATGGGCTCTCTGAGAAAGGCTTCATTATGTTACACATTCCCTTCGTTTTTACGGCGTGGTTTTATTTATGGCTGGGGAAGGAAATGAGCAGCCTGCGAGGCAGGCTA
>NW_008595003.1:0-11855 GCF_000691845.1 Merops nubicus | reverse complement strand
GGGCTGAGGCTTTGCTGGGGGGAAGGGGTGCTGCCTGGGGTGCTGCTGCCTTCAGGGGTGCCCGGAGACCTGGGCGGATGCCTGGCTGCAGCAGGAGGGCTGAGCACCCGTCTGGGTCTCCCCAGCGAGGAAATCCCAGTTCAACGGAGACAGGTCACATGTGAGCAGGTCCTGGGCTGCAACAACAATGTACAAGCCCAGTGGAGACCTTGGGGACATCCCACGGTCCCCCGTGTGTGGGCAGCATGGGGCAGAGCCAGCATAGCAAAGAGCCCCTGCCCTGGGAAAAGCCTCTCCCTGCTTTCCTGCTCCTGGGATTCAGCCTCAAGGTTTACAGGGTGGGGTGTCATAAGCACGGGTCCATCCCTGGTGTGACAGCCTCTAGCACATTGGAGGTTTTTTTTCTCCTTATCCTCACATCCAGGATTTATTCTCTGTGACTCCAGATGGCGACTGCAGCTCCCACACCCTGAGCCAGAGCCGTACGTGCTTCTCCAAGCCCAGCAATGGGGATGGGAGCTCCAGATCTCGCCCCCCACCTGACCCTCCCTCTCAGTGGGGCTCCCCAGGGCTGAGGCCGGTGCTTTCCAGGAGTGTGGGCCAGCGGCGATTGCTGGAAAGCAGCGCCCGGGAAGCTGCCAGTGAAGCCGCAGCCGCTTGCCCTCCTCGGGCCGCCGACCGCCGAGGGTTTGCCAGGAGTGCGAGTGCTTCGCCCCCATCCCAGCCCCGGGCCCCGGAGCAGATCATCCGCCCCTACCTCTGGCTGCACTGCAAAGCTTTGAAACCCTCCGCCTGTGTTTATGAATTCATTTCCTCTCCCCATTCCCCTTCCAGCTGCTCTCCTTCCCCTGGCTCCTGCCTGACAGCTTTCAGGGGGGAAAAAAAAAAGCCTTTCTGCAGCCCATGGACTTTGGGTCAGGTAAAAACATGCCCCTTGCTAATTCTGCACTGCCTGGGATGGGGGGCTGTCATATCACCCTGCGTCCAGCCAGCACTCAGAGCCCTGGCCAAGGTGTGTGCCTGCGCCTGCCTGCCTTCCCTCCCCATCCTTACAAAGCAGCCTGAAGGAGCTGTTAAAGCTGGAGGCCATAAAGCGGGGTCTAAGAGGCTTTTGGCTGAAGCTCTGGAGCTCCAGCCCTTGCTTATCCAGCGTGGTTTTACGATGATTCAAGCAGCCCTAAAGCTGATGGCATTTCCTGCGCTCTCCTGCTCGGCCAGATGCAGAGCCGTGGAGGAGAGGGCAAGGAGCTGAGAGCTGGCACTGACCATGCATCCCCAGCATCCCCCTTACAAAGGTCACAGAGCACCCCCAAAGTCTGGCCCGAGCTGGAGTAGGGTTGGAGAGCGTCTAATGACATGTGGCTAAACAGCTCCGGAGGGACGTCAGGAATAAGGCCAAGCTGGAAGCAGTGCTTGGAGTTTTTGCCCTGGGAAGTAAAGCGGGGGGAAGAAAGTGGGAGGATCTGGGGAAGCGGGAGGCTCAATGGGGCTTTTGTGCCGTCCCCTGCAGTGTGACTCAAGCTCCCGCTGCCAGGAGAAGTTGGCCTGGAAATATTGTATCAGCCCCAGAAGACGTGGTTTCCAAACCGTCCCAAGTCGGGTTTTGTTCTATTTTTTTTCCCCTTCTCTTTCTTTCTGTTTCTCCCAAGCCATCTCCCCCTCTCGCGCTGGCTGGCAGGTTTTCCAGCTCCACCCTGCACATCCCGGCCCCTGCTCCCACAGTTTTCCCTACTCGGGCTCCGCATCAGCTGCTTCCCACCCAGCAAGGGAAGGGCTGGAAGCACTGCAGGGGAGCACAGGCTGGCATATGAAGGGACAGTCCCAGACCTTGAGGGGAGCAGGGCACACATCCCGCCTGCAGACCCCTGAATCTCATCCCTGCCCATCTCAGCTGTTGCCCATTCCTGAGCCTGACCCCAGCCCTGGTGAGGAGAAACAGCCTTCCAGCATCCAGTGTTGTCCTCGGGGGTAGGGAAGCAGCTTTTAAGATGGGCAGCTCAGAGTGATTTGGGTGTAGCTGTGCTGGCAGAGCAGCACCCACAGCACCTTCCACCCCACAGGGCTACAAGGGACATGGCCAAGATGGGCTTTCTGTAAGGGGCAGAGGGAAGTGTCTGCACAGGCAGGGAGGGGTGTTTGCTGTGGGGAAGGGGAAAGAGAGTAGCTTTTGCTCATCTGGAGTTAACGTCCTAAATTGTTTGCAGTTCTAACTGCAAAGAAAACGAGTGTTTACTTTTTCCCCCCTTTCCAGAGTTGAAATTTCTTCTCCTTCTCCTTCTCGTTCTTCTCTCTCCCCATCCTTTCAGAGGTCTCCTTCCCTCCCTCTGTTCCTCTGCCTCCCCAGCCCTGTTATCCCCTTGACTTTTCCATCTCTGAGAAACCAGCGGCGGGGTGATGTTTACAGAAAAAATAAATGCCTGCTCTATTTGTAGCGTGGGGGAACATCTAGCTGGCTGGGGGGCGCTGTGGGGGTGTGGAAGCGGGTGCACACATCCCCTCCCAGGGCTTCGAGGCAGGACAGGAGGCTTTTCTCAGCCACATCTACCTCGGGCCAAAACTCTCTTCCCCGGCTCCCAGAGGAAATGACCCTGGTGGGCCCAGAAATTTCTGTGGGATGTGATGCAGAAAAGCTGGGCTGGGAAGGGGAATGGTAAATTCCTCTCAGCCCCCTCCTCACTTTCTGCCTAGGCACTGGGGAGCACTTGGAGGGCGGTTTGTGACATGACAATGGATGGGGAACATCCATTAAAGTGCTGGGGATGGCACCGCAAGCAGACGGGGACTCTGGTCCCAGCCCCCCACTCCCTTGCATCCCTTCCCCCTCCCCACCCACAGCAAGGAGGAAAAACAACCACCAGAAAGCCAAGAATTGGGCAAAAGAAGGAGCAGGGATTCATGGGGGCCATCCCGAGATGACTCACAGCCCACGGAGGCTCCTTGAACAACCAGTGAGTCACGGCCGTGGATGAATGTTACTTTTCTGTCTCCTTGGCTTGGAGGCACATGTTGGGACCAGCCACCTCCAAACCGTGCTGTTTGCCCCATGACTTTCTCCGCTGCCATCAATTTTTGGCAGCGCCTTCCCTTCCCAGGGATGCCTTCTGTCTGCTACCGGCTGTCTGTCCGGCTGTCAGGCAGCCAAGAGCAGCCGTTGGGTGCAGGGCAGCTCCCAGGGGTATTGCCCAGACCCTGGGAGGAAGGATGGAAAATGGGAATTTATCACCCTCTCAGATCCAGGACACAGGGCATAAACATCTTTCACTCCACCTTGCTGCTGGTTGGCAGGGGGATGCTTGGAGGCCCTATTTGGTCTGCCTGAGGATAAGTGACAGCTAACGAGCCACAAATCAGGTGACAAACCTGCATCCTCCCCATCCCAGGGCTGGGAAGAACTATAGCAGTCTCACCCCTCTGGTTTTAAGCCTGGCTTTGCAGAATGCAGAGCAATCTGGGCTCTGCTTTGCAAAGCAGCCCTTGGCTTTCTAACAGGGCAGAGTGGGTCCTCAGGTTATGGCACGTTAACAAAGCGCATGGGGTGCGTTTGCCAGCTTCACAGGTAAAGTGAGCATCATGCAGGCAGGTCCACTCCCACCACAGCAGCTCAAGGAGCAAGATCACAAGGCATTTCTCTTGACCTCAGTTTTTCTGTCACACCACATCCTCCCGCAGCGCGGCAACGCGCAGCCGAGCACCGGCCACCGTGGAGATGCCTTGGGGAAGGGCTGGTCCGGGATGGGCACCCTCCTCGCTCCGTGGCTCCAGAAGGTTTGGAGATAAAAGGTGGGGAAACTGGGCTGTGCTGCCTGCAGAGCTGCCTTGTGCTTGCCCGGGTGACTTGGGTTCATGGAAACGTCTTTGGATGCCCAGGCAAGAGGATGGAAGTGTACAAACACGAGCCGAGGAGTTTCTTGGACTTTCCTGGCTGAAGGCTGAGGGTGATGCTATAATGTATAATGCTTGGGGAGGCTGGCTTCCCAAAAAGGAGACAAGCCAGAGCCCGGCTGCTCCAGGCACCTGGAAAGGGCTGAGGGAGCGGCCCCCGGGAGCCAAGGCTGGGCTGAGCCAACGCCTGTTGTGAACAGTCTGTGCTTTGAGCTTTATTTAGGCACACAGACAGCATTAGCCTGCCGCCTCCAAAGTCCTGTTACTGTCCAGCCTTCAACCTGATGTTAGTTCCTCCGGGTGAGCTTAACCCTGTCCTGCGATCTTGGAGGAATGTGCTTATTATATATATATTTGCCCACAGCTCTCTGTTGCTAAATATAAGAGCGAGACGAGAATATTCCTGCCCGATTCCCACGATACCAGTTTGCATTCTCCCTCCCTTTTCAGCCTTTTTCCTGTTCTTTCCCATCAGCTGGAAACTTTTCCAGCTGCTCGGAGCTATGACCTCAAAACATGTGGCGTGTTCACAAAGAAGAAAGTTTGAATCAATCGGTTGGATTTCCAAAAGTGGAGAAGAGGAAGAGCCAAGGTAGCTCCCTGGAGCTGGTAACCCTGGAGAAGGCAGGAGAGCCCCAGGACGGGTCCCCTGGGCCAGGCACTGTTCTGTGCCCATGAGCAGGTACCCAAGTAGCCACAGACAGGCCGGGCTGACGCTCGCCTCTCTGCGACCCCTGTCACTGCTGCTGGGGGTCCACCCAAGGCTTGGGGGTTGCAATTCCTCCTTCCCTGCTGCACCCCTCCTTACTGCAACCCCACAAGGATTTTGGGGGAGGAGTGACCTCACTGGGAACAGGAGGAGAGCTAGGCTGCCTAAAAACAGTTTACTAAAGCATCGCACTCAGATGTCAAGAGGACAACTTTTATGAGTGTTTTTTCTTTTTGATATAATCTCGTATTTATTAATGTGCACGATGGCTCTTTCCGTTTTGAGCTGGGCAGAAAGCCCAGGCCCCTGAACCTGCACTTGGAGTCAACACAAAACACCCAAAACCCCCCAGTCTGTCCCCAGCCCTTTGCCCAGCACACTGCTGAGAGCTGCTGTGGCTCTGCCTGATGGGCTGGAGGGGTGGCCCAGGGCAGGCAGCCCATGAGAACGCCTGGCACAAGGGCTGGTGATCTCAGCAGGGATGCTTCCCAGGGGAGGGTGCTTGCAGGAAGCCAGCGCCCAGACCTGGGATCGTGGCTGGCATGTCTGCTTTGGCCAGGGGCAGAGATAGTCCCCAGCATCAGAAGATGGGTGTAAAGCACTCACTCTCCTTTTCCAGCCCTGTGGGCCTGTGCCAGGAGGATGCCCCTTGATCACTGGAGCTGTGCCCTGCCACGGGTGATGTTACCTGGGGGGAATCTGAGGGGGTTGGCTGGTGCCAGTGAAAGCCACGTCCTGGTTTTGGGGGTTGCTCCAGCCCATTCACCGGGAAAGAGCTTGGGGGTGCCAGAGAAGCTTTGGAAGCCAGCCTGGCCACCCGAGCGGGCAGTGGTGCTGCGGGGTGAAACCCCTGCCTGTGATGGAAAGGTCAGGGCTGGAAGGAAGAAGACCACTTTGTTCATTAACAAAAGGGATTTTTTTTTCCACTCAGCTTGCCAGGCATCGTCATATTCTGGTGCATGGAAAAAAAAAGAAGGAACAAGGCCAGAGGGAAGGAGAGGAGCGTGTCCCAGAAGCCACCTGCTCACTGGGGAGGGAACAGGGACAACGAAGAACCTGCAGGGACCTTGCAGGTGACAAGTGTCACAAGGCTTGGCTCTGGGATTGTCCTTCTCCTCCTCACACTGACACAGGCTTGGACACAGAAGATGGTTGGGAAGCAAACGACCAGAGATGGTCAGTAATTCCTTTGGAAACTGCTTGGAGCAAGCTCCTGCCCCAGGACTGGTCAGATACCCAGCACCCAGGGGGACATTTGTGGAAGAGAAACTGCTCAGTGAGATGTAGTGCAACTTTTCAGGTGTTAGGAAGAAAAAAAAGTGCTTTTTAAATTCTCTTCACTTCTGAAGCTGCGGATGCTCCTGACCCGATGCAAACCGTCGCTCAGACCCTGAGCACAGCTTGGAGGGTCAAGCTAAGGCGCAGACCTGTCCCGAGCAGTATGAGACCTGTGTCCAGCACCCGCAGAGCCCGCTGAGGCTTGGGCCACTGCAGGTACAGGCATCCCAGTGCAGGGAAGGGAGCAGGAGGCAGAAGGCGTAGGGAGGAGGGCAGGGTGGGACCAGTGCTGCAGGATGGCCGTTGGGATGCTGAGGCAGGACATGCTGCCGTGCCAAGAGCCCCGTGGTCAAACCTGGCCAATTCCTGGGCAAAACTGAATATAAATCACCATCTCTGCTCCTTGCCCAGCCCCTGCCCTGCAGTAGCCCCTCTGCCCATCTCCATCCCTGTGCAGCAGTCAGCATCCGCTGCCCAGTCCGCCTTCCCACCAGCACTGTCCAAGCTCCTCGGACGAGAGGGGCTGTGTGCCATGGCCAAAGATGGTCAGCGAGGGCTGGCTCTCCCTGCCAGGGCTGCGGGACATCCCATGCCCCGTCCTGCGGCACAGGGCCGTGGCAGAGAAGGGAAGGTGCCTTTTTCCCACGGGCTGTCCACGGCGCAGACCCAAGCCCTGCGGCTGCTCTGTGTGTGCACTGAGTGAGCCCCATCCCACCCAGCACCACGGCTGTGCTTGTCCCCAGGGAAAGCCTCAGCCACCCAAGAGGCGGGTGAGCAGCCCCGCTCCCACCCTCACCTATCCTCGCCGGGCAACCTGGCCCGAACACCTTGCCCCAAACCGGGCAGCTGTCTCTCCTTGATCCTGCCAGCTTAGGGACAGCTCGCACCTATGGGTGCCCACATCACTCCCTGCTGGGTCCCCATCCCTCCCAGCCCACCCTGTGCACCCGAAACCGAGCCCTTTCCCCCAGTTTCTCGCCGCTCCATCCTTGGGTGGGCTGCCAGGACGGGGCTTACCTCCGGCCGAGGGTCCTGCGTGGAGGTGCTGGGGCTGGCAGAGCAGCAGCAGCAGGGTGGCAATGCTACCTTGGGCACCCATGGTGTCCCCGGGGCTGGAGCAGCGGCTCAGGCTGCGGGCACAGCACAGCCTCCGCCAGCGCCTTCTTCCAGGCAGGGCTGCTGCTACTACTATATTTAATAAAGCGGAGCGAGGGAGGGACCCAAAACTTCTCCCGCCTGTCAGAAAGGAGGAATTCGCTCAGATTACAAAGACAGTTTTCTCTCTTAAAGGGCTAGAGGCTCCCACCCGCCCTACCACCACAAGAGCTGCTCAAAGCGCCCTTGTTCCAGCCGGGGCGATGCAAGGGAGGGGCCGGCACCAAGGCGGGAAGGAGCCCAACGTAGGGTGTGACGGGCGGCTCTGGAGGCACTGGGCGAAGCGAGAAACCCATGGCTCTCCCTCCCCGGCACTTTTTGGGGAGCAAACTAGCTGCTGGTGTTCACACAACCGAGATGAGTGTCTTGGTCCCGAAGCCAAGCCTGGCTGTGTCCCTTGGCGAGCTGTCCTGCCTGTTGCTGTGCCACCTTCCCTGCCACTTGCCGAAGTGGCTCCCCAAGCCTTGCACCTCTCTCAGCACAACTAAAGGCAGTCAGGGTTCGTAACAGCCCAACCATGCCAGCATGGCACCAGGAAACAGCTTTCCAGCTTCTCCACCAGTGCAAAGCTGATGCCACAAGTGTTCCAGACACAAGCTTTTGGAGATGCAGCATCCCGCCCAGCCTGGGTCCCCTCTCCTCATCCCACAGAGCCCCGGCAGGTTTTGAGGCTCTCTTTGCTCGTGGTGTATCTCATCTCCCATCTCTCCATCCCTCTCCGAAGCTGCTCCGAGCCTCTTGCTCAGATCTTGCACAGCACACCCCTCCTTCCTCCTGGATGTCTGTATTTCATGTCCTTTCTCCCCCGTGCCATGTTTCACTGACGGATTACGTGTGGCTTGTTTCCTCCTAGTTTATTTCTAACCTCTTTAGGGCCCTTGGTGTGACTTTGCTGTCTTCAGCAGCGTTCTCAACACCTTCCAGCTTACAGTCATCTGCAAACATAATTAATTTGTTGTTTACTCTTGCTTTCAGATCATTAATAAAGACATTAAATAAACCTGGGATGTGCCATTTTCTCAGTAACTTTTTATGAGTAATTGTCAGGAGCTCAGTAAGTTCATTAGCTAATTCTATTTAGTCTGGGGGTTACATATTATCCAGACTTGCTGATTTGTACAGATTCAATTTTGCCAAGAATTCCCTTTCCTGCTCTTTATCTCAAGGTCTACTGAGGACCTCTGTGTTGCTTTGCTTCCTGCCTGTCCTCCACGGTCCCCTTCTCCTCACCTTGTTAGAGGCTGATGGAGGGATAGAGGCGTGCAGGGCTTGGCCCTTCAGGTAGAGGTTTTGTCTTGACAGTCTCCATCATTATTCACGGGTAACAGACAGGCTGAACGTATCCACACCTCTCCTGCTCGCTCCTCACAGGAGGTCCCACTCCCTCTTTGGAAGGGTGGACCAGGACCACCTCCAACACAGCACGACCACCTCCAATCCAGCAGCAAGCTCCCATGGGTTTGCTTCTGGCTCCACATCCCCAGGCTTGCTTTGCTCCCTGTGGCACAGGGGACAAGCCACCAACTGCCAGGGGAACATTGGCTCTGGGCAAAGGCAACAAGTACTTGAGCAAGGAGAAGATGGGTCAGAGAACTCTGAGCATCCTGCACCTCAGAGATGCTTGCTGGCCCCCTCCTGCCTCTGCAGGTGAGATTTTCCCCATTCCAGTGTCTGGGATCTCTGCTTGCAGCAGCCGCAGGGATTGCCACTCGCTGGCCACCCACTCTGTCTTCGGTGTCACCCAGTGGTGAACGGGAGGAGACCAGTGGGAAAACATCAGAGACGAGCCTGGCCTCAGTGAGGACAGAGTAAAACCTTCACTCCTTTTTTTATTACTCTCCTTTTTTTCCCCTCCAGTAAGGAAACGACAACTTCTGGTTGGTTGGGCCGCCCGCCTTGCTGGAGCCCCCCACGCACAGCCCCACGCCTCGTGCCTGGCCAACACATTTGCTCTCGCTCAGCCAGGCCCTGACGGCAGCCGGGGATTTGTTTTTCCCTTTCTGAGCCAACATCTGGCTGAGGGGCAGAGCCAGCGTGGAGCGGCGCCGTCGCTCTTTGGGCATGGTCGGCGGCCTTGTCCCGCACCGAAACCTGTGCTGGCGGGCACGGACCCCCATGCTTCTCCTGAGCAAAGGCAGCTCCCGGCTCAGGGAGCTGAAGCCTGGGTGCTCCTGCGATCGGCAGGCGCCGGGAGCCGCTGTCACCCTTTGGTGAGTGCCCATTGTGGGGAAAGCCGGCTGCCTGGGCTGGGCAGGGTGCTGCGGGCTCAGGGGGTGCTTTGAGGAGGGCTGGGGGAAAAGGAAGAAAAAGTTGAATTCTGTCCTTCCCCTAAAGCCCGTTGGGCTGGGGTTCGAGGTGGCCACTGTCTCCATCCCTCCGCCTCCTCTCGGTGCTGGCTGGCCCCCCGACCTCCAGACGCATTTATTTATCCAAGCCCAGCTTTTATTTAGGATGTGTTTCCAGGGTAGCCTGTGCGGAGGGAGGTGTGGGGGGCTGGCAGATACCTCTCGGCCACCCCGTCTCTCTTGGAAGCTCTACTTCATCTGCTGCATCTGAGCCCTGCGTGGGCTGGCTAAGCCAGGAGCCTTTTCCCTGGACAGCCATGACACCCTGTTTGCTTGGCACGGGCAAATCTGTCCATGGCATCTATTTCATGGGCTGCTTCTTGCTGTCTCCTCTGTCCTGCAGCCTCTGGGTGGATAACCCAAGATGAGATAAAACTCTGGGGAGCAGTCCCAGTGTCTCTGTTTGAGACCCGAGTGGGACGCTTGCGCTCACCTACGTTCACCTGCGGGGAAGGGACACCCCAGGCACCCTTTAACAAGCAGAGCTCAGCTTCTGCGCCTGGCTTTTCCCCTCAAGGCTCCCACCTTGCCACCCAGCACTGGCATAGGAGGGGGTCAGCTGCCCATGGGGCAAGGAAGGGGCTTCCCAGTGGCTATGAGGGGCTGCAGCTGGGGAAGCCAGTCTGTCCGAGGGAGGAGAGCAGCAAGCGTGCTTGGAGCACGCTGCAAGCTCCTGGAAGGAATATCCCATCCGGTGCTGGCAGGAGGGAATGCATTCATCAGTGCTGCTGGGATTCAGCTTCTCAGCATCTGTCTTCCCGAGTGCTGGCGGGATTTTAATAGGAAACAAAGCAAAGCCTTCGGATCTGACCTGGTTAAGGGAATGGCCTGGCTGGAGGTGTTGGGTGGGTCTGGCCTGGATGGCTGGGTCCCACCTGGGGTGGTGGGTCCCTAGCCTTGGCCATGTGCCCATTCCCCCTGGAGCAGGGTCATCAGCTGGGTGCTGTTTCTGCCAGGCTGGAGCCTCTCCTGCCTCAATGTGTAGATGCCGTGCAGGCAGCAGCCACCTCGAGGACATTTCCTCAGGGAGAAAGCAATGTGAACCTTAGGACTGTAGCTCAGAACAGCTGGGCAGATGTGCAACGTCTCTGTGGCTGGGCTCACCCAGGGGAGTAGAGCGGGATGTCAGGGGGTTTATTCAGTACATCCAGCGTGCTCTGTCTTGGGGTGAGGGAATGAGCTCGAGGAGGAAGAGGATGCTGTGAGGAGCTGGGAATCCTGCCTGCTGCTTTAGCCTTTCTCTTATCTCCTCACAACTGCTAACAACCCAAGTTTTGTCTAGCAGACTTGGGACAATTTAAGGAGGCAAACAGCTCTTCACAGAGCTTCAGGGCCCTGTGTGCTAATTGCCCTGACAAGGCCCACCTGGGCTCTTACCCCTCTGCATTTATGCTCAGGTGCCTCCAACTTTTTTTCCCTTTCTCTGGGGAAGTGCTGTGGTCCTGGGCTGGCTCCTGGCCCTGCCTGCACTGGTGGAGCAGCCAGCGCCTGCACACTCCTGCCCCAGCTGCCTGCTCTGCCCAGCACAGGAGCACCGCTCTCCTGCAGTGATTCGCCCTCCAAGCACCACGACTGGGATCAGGATGTGTCCACAGCAGGGTAAGCATACATCTCCCCTGGGCTGACTTGGTGCTACTTTGGGCTATTTTTACTTGGGCACGTCATATGTGTGGGGATGAGTTTTTGAGTCCCCCAAAATTCAACCTGCTGATGGTAAGCAGTGCTGGGGTGGGTGGGGGTGGGTGGGTGTGTCTTTGTACTGAGGCCTTGCTGGACCACAGGGTAACCATGGTGGGCCAGACCCACAGCTCTCCTGCTGCTTTCCCTAGACCTTCTGCAAGGGTTCTGGTGGGAAACGAACTGTGTCTGCACCCTCGGGGGGTTCAGAGTACTGTGACTGTACTTCCCTGTGACTAATGCCCTTTGCTCTTCCTTGAGCACTGAGTGCATCACTCCCCAGTGTTAGTTTAAAAAAGGAAAACAATAAAGCTCATTTATTTTTAGCCTGGGTTTAGGGTGTTTTGAAAGAGAAACTGAGCTGCGATTTGGAGCCAGCAGGCTCACCGGCTTCTCCAGGGCTTGTCAGGTGGAGGAACTGGCTTTTAACACTAGATAAATATCATCTGATGTGTTTCCAAGGAGTGCGTGGGAGCGGGGAAACTTCTGAGGGTACGGGGAAGGCTGGCGCAAGCACCCGGGGAGCAGCGGTGAGCTGTGCTGGCACCCGGGATGATTTTGGGTGTCCAGCAAGGTTTTGGGATCTACCTGGGCTTGGTCTCGGGGAGCCCGTGGTGCAGCCTGCTTGAAGAAACTCTCTTCCTCGCCTAGCACCAGCTAGCCTGAGCCCACCGAGCCCAGCCCCCGAGCACAGCAGGCTCTGGCTGGTGCGGGGTACGGGACGTGCTGCGGGGCGGGGGTGCGGGATCGGCGGGAGGGAGGCTGCAGGCCGTGCCGGGAGTTCGTTCGCGCAGTGCCGGGGCGGCAGG
>NW_008595002.1:5245-6444 GCF_000691845.1 Merops nubicus | reverse complement strand
CCCCCCTGCCACGGGCGGGCCCCGGGGCTCGGGCTCCAGCACCCTACAAGCCTTACAAGCCACCTCTGGGATGCTCTGGGTGGATGCCCCGGCTGCGGGTGCCAGCTGAGCACCACTCACCTCCCAGAGCCACCCGTGGGGTCTCCCCGGCCACCAAAGCATGACGAAATAAAGGACAGCATTTGTTTCAGAGTGAGTCTGACCAACAGCTGGAAAAGAATTTCAAAACAAGGATTGGTGCAAGAAGCTCCCCAGGAGCCTCTGCAGGACAGGGTGAGAGCTGCCCACCTCCAGGTCCATCTCCCATGGAGTGGGCACGGCGTCCTGCCCAGCATCCTGCCCAGCTTTGCTGCCACCCAAGACAAAAAAAGTTCAAACAGCCCTTTGCGTTGATCCTGAGGGCCACTCTTATGCTAATCTTGTTTTCCTTGCCGGGACAACATCCCTCAGATGGAGAGGAGCCTCGGAGCCCGGGCTGGGGCCGGAGCAGGGACGAGGCACCTCGCTCAGACGCACCTGGGCGAAGCAGTCGGCGCTGCCTCCGAAGCCTTTCATGCCTCTCCCTTTGATGTTCACTTTGATGTCCAGGATTGATGTGGCACGAGGAATAGCCGATTAGATTAAAATCTGCTTTGTTTAGAGTCATTAACTCCCTAAATATAAAAGTTGTAAGCCATTAGCACGGTTTACAAACAACCCCGTGTCGCCTGTGCCGCAGGGTCGGCCGGCCACGCTCGCAGCCCTGGGGAAGCTCCAGCAGCTGGGCAGGGCAGCGACCACAGGCAGCAGCAGGCTGGGGTTGAACAAAGCAGCAACAAACCCAGACAGTTTTGCTGTGGAAACTCCTGGGTGGGATTTCTCCCATTGCATAACTCACGGAGGCACGTGGCGCCCGCCCAGCGCGGCTCGGCACAGCCGCAGCGAGGAGCAGCTCCTGGTGGGTGCCAGCTGGCCAGCTCCTGGGGGTTGCCGGCTGGCCAGTGGGCACCGTGCTGCTGGAGCCCAGTCTGTGCCACACGTGAGATGGGGGCAAAGCACCCACCTGCATCCCTCTGACCTGCCCCCCACACCTACGGGTGTCATGCATCACAGAATCAATTTCATTGGAAGAGACCTTTCAGCTCCTCAAGTCCAACCATCCCCCAGCTCTGCCAGGTCCCCACTGCCCCGTGTCCCTCACCCCATCTCTCCACGGATTT
>NW_008595002.1:0-5136 GCF_000691845.1 Merops nubicus | reverse complement strand
CTCCTCTCGCCCTGTTGCCCATTCCTTGAGAGAAGAGCCCGACCCCCACCTGGCTCCAACCTCTTGTCAGGTAATTGTTAAGAGACAGAAGGTCTCCCCTGAGCCTCCTTCACTCCTGATCAAATTCCCCCAAGTCCCTCAGATGCTCCTCACCAGGCTTGGGCTCTAGACCATTGGCCAGCTTCATTGCCCTCCTCTGGCCATGCTCCCACACCTCAAGATCCTTCTTGGAGCAAAGGGCCTGACATCCCCACATGCAGCTCTGTATATCCTTTCCAACTGATCAGCAGGATGAGAGGCAAAACTCCAAGAGGGGACCAACACAGGAGAGATTGCACAGCCATGGTCCCTGCATCCTCACTGAGACTGTGGCTCAGGAGGGTGGGAAACCACTGGGTGCCACCCGGAGCCCCGGTGCCAGCCCAGCAGCAGGGGGTGGCACCTGCACCCCAGCCCTCCTCCTCCTGAAGGGACAAACCCCAGCAGCAGCACTTGGTGTGAACATCCACGCCCCCCCAGAACCCCCCGAGTCCCTGGGACACCCTCAGCACACACGGGCACCAGCGCAGCAGCCGAGACTGAGAGCCTGCTGCTCGTGGGATGAAGCCACCCCGTGACCCTGGGGACCAGAACTGGCTGCACTGAACTGAGCTCTGCTCAAAGCCCAAGGGAAGAAGAAAAAAAAATAAATAAAAAATAAATCAATGTGGGCTGAGAAAGAAGGGCAGAGACAGTGGGGAAGGGGGAAGGCAGCAAGCACCAGGGCGATGCTGTGGATGCCATAGAGCCAGGGGCAGCACCAGTCACCAGCTCCACTGGGACACAGAGCGATGGGTGCTTTGCCATGAGCCTGGGGTTTTGATGGGCTCCAAAACCACATGCTGACTCGGAGCAGCACGAGCGTGGCGAGCCCCAGGGGCGCGTGGGATATCCTCAGCAAATTATACCAGGGTCCTTTGACACAAAGCTTCCCCTACTGCCTCTCACAAATTATTATTTTGACAAGATCAAAGCCAAACATGCTTTGCTGCTACCTCGAGCTCAAAGGCTCATCGTGAGCAACGCAGGTTTGCCATCAAGGGAAGAAGGGAGGAGGGAGAGAAACGGCAGGAGGAGATGCCGCTCACCTCCATCTACACCCAGGAGTGGACATCCCAGTGTACATCACCTCAGGCCATGGTCAGCCAGCTCAAAATTCCCTTCGGTCCCCCTGACCACCTTCAAGCAGCCCAAGATTCCCCCTGCTCCTCCTGCTTGTGGATTCCCCTCAGCAAGAAAGCTCCTGCTTACACATCCACGCCGTGGGAGCCCTGTGCCGCGGAGCTCGGACACCAACACCAAACACTACACACTGCATCTCTTTAAAAACAACACTACAACCTCTTCTCACTCCTTGGGCTTGGCCACGACTGCACCTTGAGCCAGTCCCCCTGCCCTGCCCACGGCCAGCCCCACGGCAGGCAGAGTGCCACAGCCCTTCCCAAGCCCCACGAGCAACGGGTTGGAGTTATTTGGGATGCAGTTCTCAGTGCTCTCCAGCACCAGGGCACAGTTGCTGTATGACTGCAGAGAGTTTATCAGGCTGCCGTGCCCATCCCACTGGTGCCTGCCAGTCGGTGGTGCCCGGTGAGCAGCAGTCCTTGCCAAGCCCCACACAGCAGCACCCGCCCCCCCGAACCACCACAGGGAATTCAAAACCCAAAGTGCGTCTGCAGGTGACGCTCTTGCCCCCAGCACACCCTCCTGATCTCTGCCAGCCCTCACTTGTACCAAAGCTGGCTGAGTCCACCTGAAATTCCTCCTGGTCCCTCCCTGCACCAAACCTGGGCAGGGCTCTGCCAGCCTTGCAGAGCCCCACACTGCAAACCACCTCTCCTCTCCAGACCTGCCAAAGCCAGTGTTAACTCCTCAGGCTGACATCTCCCCCACCAACCGTGATTATTATTATTATTTTCTTCTACTTCCTCCCCCCCTTTTTTTTCTCATCTCCCCTGGCAAAAATTCAGCCCAAATTCTTCAGCCGATTCCAAGAACAAGGCTTAAAAAAAAAACTATGCTGCTCCACCCATACATTAAAAAAAAATAAAATATGGCAACCCTTTCCTTAATTGGCTGCATGACAGCAGGATATAAAATCTGGGCAGCAGTTGTCTCTGTGCTTTTTGTTGTCCTTGTGAAAATTAGCTCGAAACTGGATGGCTGTTCAGGGAAAGATAAAACACCCCATCCCACAGCCACGCCGAGCCCGGGCTGCCAGCACAGCCCCCACCACAGTGTCTGGGCCCCCCCCTCGGTCTGAGGGGACAGGGGCTCCCCCTCTGCCCCCCCAATGACACCCTGCTCCCACAGACATCGGCCTCTCCAACCCCTGGCCCTAAATCTGCACTTGGGGCAGATCTGTCCCGGGAGACACAGGTTCCTATGAGGAAAACCAGCCCCCAGCCGTGTAATTAGCAACAGCTCCCTACCGAACAAAGACACTCGGGGGAGAGAGGGGGAGGCAGTTGTGCTCAGCACCCAATTTACACCTAGTGGTACCTAATCCTTCTGGGCTTGACTCGCAACCTTGATGCGCCAGTGTGTGTGGAGCTGCTTGGCATGCTCAACACAAAATTACAAGCTTAGAGCCCCAGTCAGTGAGAAGCATCCCTGGGCCAGCTGCAGCCCTCCCTGGGCCAGCTGCAGCCCTCCCTGGGCCAGGCTGCCGCTGCACCACGTGCCTCTTCACCTGCTCCTTCCTCCCAGTAAATCTGAAAATATCCAACAGACTTTGGCCTTTCCTCCCACAGCTCCTGCTGTAGCAGTTTCCTTGATAACTTAGTGAATTTGTCCAAGGCTTTCTGAAAATCCAAATACTTCATCCCCCAGCTGCTCTCCCCCATCACCTTATTGCACTGCTGAAAAAAGGAAAAAGCCCATGATTAAACTGGATTTCCTGTGTAAAAGCCACACGTTGTTGTCCTTAATCTATCACACTGAAGCGCAGGCATCTCCACACGAGCCTTAATTATTTTCTCAGCCAATTTGCTTGGTGCTAAAATAAAGCTGGCTGCTCTGTAATTCCCACGGTTCTTCTCCTACCTCTTTAAATTAAGGACAGAGCAGAAGAGGCTGCGCTCCCATGCAGCAGTTGCTTTTAATGAGACGTTACTTTCTGCTGGCGTTTCAGCTGCTTCGCTGTTAAATCCCTTCCGGAGAGCTGGCTGGAGCCCACCAGGCCCTGGCGATTTCATGCTCTTTAATTTCTCTGTTTGCACAGTCCCTTACACCCCTGAGGAATCATCTTCATCGCTGCCTGTGCCGTCTCGATTGACGGGATGAAACTGTTCTGTTTCACCACAACATCCCCCTGCTCCAGGCTCTGCCCGGCCGGTGGGCTTCCCCACAAGCACCTCGGCCCTTGTGGCTTGCACACCTAGTTTCTGTTGGGTTACCCCCAAAAAAAGGGGATTGTTTCCAGTGTAAACTCTGCAGCCATAGCAACCACCACGCAGGCACTGCCAAGCCAGGACACCAGCTCCCAGCAGCATCGCTGGTCCAGCACATCCCACCAGCCAACACTTCACCTCCTCTGCTGCAGCTCTGGGCTGCTCCTCCAGCTGCTTTGGTTTGGGGCACTGCATTTTCCACCCCCCTTTCTGTCTCTGTTCTTCTTGATAAGAGGCTGGTGAGCCCCTGGCCCAGGCTGCCCAGAGAGGTGGTCACTGCCCCATCCCTGGAACCATCCCAGGGGAGGTTGGCCGGGGCTCTGAGCACCCTGCTCTGGTTGCAGATGTCCAAATGAACTTTACAGGTCCCCTCCAGCCTAAAACATTCTATGATAACATCTCCCTGTCTGTCAAGCAGCTCCACAAGCCTCCACCACCCGTCACCACCCCAGGACTTCTGCAGCATCTACACACACAAGAAGCCTTCACCCTGGCTCTCCCCAGTACTCCCCCAAAACGCTGCTCCAGCCCAGCACCCTCCATGCCCTGCCTGCCTCATCATCCCCCCTCCTGCCAGCACCAGGGCTGAACGGTTCCTGTTGGTCTAAATGACTGATAACACTTTTACAGCTGGGCAGAAATCAATTCTTACACTGCTGCTGTCGAATTTGTCCAGGCTGAGAGGACTGCAGCATGGGATGAAGGTTGTGTTGCTGTTTTAAGTCGTCCAAGACTGCACAAGAAGCCGCCACCATGCCATGCTCCCCACTCAACAGCATCAAGTGCCAGCTTTGCAGCTTGTCATTTGGACTTCATGGAAATCTTGAAAGCTCCCCAAAGCCCCCAGCACCCACAACAGCCCTCTGCAGATGGAGCTGAATGCTTCACCCACAAAGGCAAAGCCTTTGGTGTGAGCCCAGCACCTCTCACACTTCAGATGAGCTCACCAAGGAGCAGAAGCAGCTCTATGGAGCTTGTCTTGGGGTAGCCACATGTGGCAAGGATGCTTTGGCCAAAGCCCACAAGGTTTGCATCAGGCAAAAAGACCGCATTCACCTCCCAGATGCCAAAAAGGCAAGCACCCAGCAAAGCCTGTCTGATTCTTCTCCAGTTATTTTCTGCTCAAAGGGAAGCTTTTACCATTCTACAAATGGTGCCCGGCTCTGAAGTATGCACAAGGCACCAGGCTCTGCCCTGCTCAGCAAGGTGATGGCCCCAAGAGCTCCTGCAGGAGCTCAGCACACCTCATGCCCATCCACAGCTCCTGGGGATCTGGCATTTGGAGTTTACAATGTGCAAGGCAGACTGGGGAGAGATTTCCTGCATTTTGCTCACTTGCAGCTGTGCACTGCAGGTTTCTCAGCAGCTGGAGCACTTCAAAGAAGCACCCCAGGGCCACGGTGCACATCACCCTCTGGGAACCTTAAGGGGCGATTCCCAGAGCCATGGTGTGGAAATCTTCCCCTGCCACCTCCTGCGGTGGCCTGGGGGTGGACAGGACACCGAGGAGTGTGGGGCATCTCCCTGGGCCTCTCCGATCCGGCAGCTCCCCGGAGTGCAGCACAGTCGCTGTTGATTCCTGTGGAACACTGCAGCTCCCCGGGGCCCTCTGCGCTCGGGCAAACCCTAAAACCAGGGGCTGCAGCAGGCAGGCTCACCCTCCCGCAGGGTACAGCCCACCGCAGGGCTCTCCACATACCGCGACTGC
>NW_008595001.1:0-20389 GCF_000691845.1 Merops nubicus | reverse complement strand
TTCTATGATTCTATGATTCTAACATGGGAAAAGCTGAGGTAATAAAAGTTCTTAATCGTCTCGGTCTTTACTAGTAAGACTGGTCTTCAAGGAATCTGGAGTTTCTGAGACCAGTGTGAAAATTCAGATCAAAGATGGCTTCCCCTCATTGTGAGGGAGGATCAGATTAGGGCACATTTAAACAAACTTGGTGTATAGAACCCCATAGGGCTGGAAAGGATCCACTCACAAGTGCTGAGAGAGCTGGCTGTTGTCAATGCAAGGCCACTCCTTGCTATATTTGTAAGGTCATTAAAATTGGCGGAGGCTTCTGAGGCATATAAGAAAGGAAAAAATTGTCTTGATTTTAAGGCCCCCAAAAAAAAAGGGTTCTTGCCCCTCTGGTCAGCCCTGGTGAGACACATTCGAGAATGCTGGTTCCTGTTCAGAGTTCTGCAGTACAAGACGAACAGACTGAAGCAAGTGCTGCGAAGGGCTGCAAACATGATGAAGGGACTTGAGTTTCTGAAGTACAAGGAGACACTGATCAAGCTGGGATTGTTTAGCTCGGAAAAGGGAAGACTCAGAGGGGATCTTGTGGTTTGTATAACTGCACAATGGGGGGGAATAGATAAGATGGAGCCTGACTCCTGTCAGTGGTGCTGAGCTGTTTTAATTTTGTCTTTGCTTCTCACTATCCAAATCTATTTAAACTGCCCTTAAAGTAAATGAATTTTTCCTAAGTCGAGTCTATTTTGTCCATGATGATGGCTGGTATGTCATCTCCCTGTCTTTATCTTGACCCTCAACAAGCTTTTTGGTCTGTTTTTCTCCCTCTGTCCTGTTGAGGGGAGTGACTGAATGGCTGTCTGGCAGCTGGCTAAGGCCAGCCCACAACAGGTACAATCATAGAATCATGGGACAGTGCAGGTCAGAAGGGACCCTGAAGGATATCCTGAGAGAAACCTGATAGTCCAGGTTTTGTGGGAAGAGTAGTCTAGGTAAAATTATCTAGCACCCTGTCAACTTGCATCTTGAAAAATGGGAACTTTGTCACACCCATGGGGAAAGTATTCCAATGAGTTACTGTTCTCAGTGTAAGTTTCTTTCTTATATGAAGATGAAGATACAGTGGACCATATGACATGGGATTGCCACCTCTACTTAGTGACATGACTCCTGCACCCACTGGGTGCTTGAGGACAGTAGATAGTACAAACTTCTGGATATTTCTCCACAAGAAGTTTAGAAACTATTCCCAGAACAGATCCTTATTTTTACATTTGTCTAGCTGAGTGAATAATACTGTCTAACCTTGAGGACATCAGTTTTAAGCTTCAGCCCACAAGCTGTGTAGACATGGGACTTTTTGTGCATTTGGTAATTGTAATTGCTTGTGTGTGGTAAGTAGAAGCATAGAGTCATAGAATGTATTGGGTTGGAAGTGACCTATAAAGGCCACTTCCAACAGCCCCCTACACTCAGCAGGGACATCTCTAACTAGGTCAGTAATTAACCCTTCCAGTACTATTGGGGAGCATCAACTCAGAATTTACTTTCTTCCTCCCCTGCTGTCTGACATCTTATTTTGGCCTCGTCTTATACATTTTATTGCAGGCTTTGTGCAAGCTGAGTTTATATTTTTGTTCTGTACTTTTATCACACTTAACCCAATGGCTTCAAAGTATTATTACAACAAATTTATCACTAACACTTTTTTCTAATTTACTTCTTGTGCTCTCCACACACCTTTACATCTTCTGAAATACTCCTTTTTTCAGTCAATATTCTGTTGACTATATCAATGTAGCTAAATGACAGATGATCAGGGATTGATCCTTGTCTCTGAAACTGAGAAATTAAGACTGGCTTGCATCCATATTGTTTAGGATTAATTCTCTCTTTAATAGATTTGTCTCCTAGAAAGTCAGTGGGAGTGCTGTAAAATGTATCCAGGGAGGAAGATAACAGTTAAGCAATGCAGATGACCATGGATCCAATGTTTAAGGCTACTCTCCAGCAGAATGGAGTGTCCCTTTGTCTAATCTGATCTAATGTTCAGACTGGGATAGAACTGTTTTAAATGTCCTGCTCTCCATCTCTGTTCAAGAGTGAGCTCCCTCATATGATGTGAAAGGTCCTGAAATGCCAAAAGGTGATGGAGTGCAGAAGAAACAAGTCTGACAGATAATCTATTATGTTCTGTGTGGTCTCTTTGAAGAAATAACAAGGAGATTGTGATTAATTTTAAATAAAATGTGTATAATGTAAACTTTCTGAGAGATAACATCTGCAAAATAGTCGAATCGTATGGTCTGGAAATATCTCTCCACAAAAGAGAAGAAAGATCACTTTATTTGCAATTAGTGAGTCCTAAGAGCCCACACTGAAGATTTAGTTTATATTTAAA
Organism: Merops nubicus; assembly: GCF_000691845.1. Lineage (NCBI taxonomy): Eukaryota > Metazoa > Chordata > Aves > Coraciiformes > Meropidae > Merops > Merops nubicus. The sequence goes on along the minus strand of NW_008595001.1, from coordinate 18,000 downwards.
GTGAAAAACCTTTAGCTGTTGCAGCCATATTTATGAAGGAGATTTCCATTACTCAGTCTATCTTCCTAATGGATTATAAAACATCACGAAAGAAGCAGATTAAATGGAAAAAAGAAAAAAAAAAGTGCAGTCTACATTGAACTGAGAGATGATTCAGCCCTACTAAGGTACAGACAAGTTACACAGATGATAAGTTATGCGAAGTACTGAAATAGCTAAAGTGACCCTTAGCATTGAGTTTTATCCAAAGGAGTTTTTTTTTTAAATTTGTTTGTTTTCCATCACGGAAACCTTATTTGTGATTTTGTTATCAAGATCTTAACCCTTTCATTTGCTCAAATAAACCTTGTTTTCTCTTGAACTTTTGTCTAGAGTTTTCACAAAAGATGTAAGAATCTGCAAAGTACAAAGCAGATTTGTTCTTAGTGAAAATGGAGAAGTAAAAATGCATTGTGCACAAACCCATCCAGAGAAACGTTCTGTGATCTTGTAAATTGAGGTGTGTTTCCTCACAAACTGCAAGGATCACCTCGTGCCAGATGTTGAGAAAATACATCTGGAAAATGTAGACCAGTATGTTTCTGAAAAGGAGCAAGGGAAAGCAGCATACGATATCAGTTTAACCAATTTTCCCACATAGACTGTGTTTCTTCTCCTCACTTTAGTTCTTGAATATAGTGCTTTAGGCATAATCACTTTTTTTTTCCTCTCTCCTTTCTTACATTTCCTATATAGTCTACAAACCTATTTACTTTTTCAGTCCTTCTGGTATGCTGCCTGTCTTCCTACCTATTTCTACTGAAAAGCATTCTTTTAAGCCTGTCTTCCTTTGTGGCTTGTCATCTCAATCCTTCCGCCTTCAAAATCCCAAGTATGACTCCATTTCTACAGCCTGAGCTCTGCCTTTCCACAAATCACATCCAATCCAGTTTTCATTTGTAATCCCTGGAAACAGCCTCTACATGTCATGATTTTTATTTTTATTTTTTTTTCTCCATCTTTCTGGTAAACTCTGGCACTTGATGTTGCAGCTGTAAAGTATTGTCCAAGAGTAGAAATGTAGTTCCTGCAATTGTGTCATATAGCCTGAAGCCTTTGGTTTAGAGCAACAAATACAGGCAGAGGAACTATTTTCACCTCAGGGTGCCTATTTTTAATTCAATTACCTCCCACTAGTTGTACAAGAATATCTGGTGTAACGTATGCCTTTGTTTTATTTTTCATGGAAGTCAGGCTGATATCTCCTCTTTCATCCCTGCAGAGATTATGGTTTCAGAAAGGGCAATAGTTGTTTTTTTGTGATTTTTTTTTATGGTGTGTTTTTTTCTTTTTCTTTTTCTTTTCCTTTTTTTTTTTTTTTTTTTGTGTCTGCCTTTATCATAATTTCTTTTCCTTTTCTGTCAGAATAAGGTGCACTTCTGCCAATAGAATAGTAGTGTCAGGAGAAGAGGAGCTATTGCACGCTAATGTGTTACCTCTCTTTTGTGTTGTACTGGTGTCTCTTCTTGCCTGGGGAACTGGTACTTGGAATAGGAAATTTGAAAATGTTGTTACTGAATGTAAGCAGATGATTGCTAGTACTCTGATATTTTAATTTATAAGAACTTGGGAAAGTTTGTCTGTTCATAGGAATTTGACAAGTGTTCATAACACACTTCACGTATTTCTTGCAAGCAGCTAATTCAATTTTGGAAGCATAGCTTTTTATCTTAAATTTGTCTCTCATGTTAGGCTACAATCTTGAAGTGATGGTAACAGACCGAATAATTTTTAGTAATGGAGAGATATTTCCTTTTTCAAATGCAGTCAATCTTCACTGATTGAGAATTTTCAAGCAAGGAAAATTCTCCATCAAAAAAAGGAGGTTGCCTTTGCAAAAAATAAGTCGTGTGACACACATCAGTGACCATCCACTAGAACTGACCACAGAGTTGCTTGGCAAAGAAGCTGACGGATTACTAAAGGGCAGGCTCTAATTTGCCTATATTTTTGACAGTTTGAAGTAGTTTAGGCTTGTGAACTCTTTAGGAGTCTAATGGGAGTGTTTTGCCTCCCTTAACAGAGACAGACCTTCATGGAAAACATCCAAGGGAGAGGAATGGTAGTGAAGGGCACTGAACTTTAAAATGTCAGTCTCTTCTTCAAAAATGTTCTGTTTCTTTTGCCTTTTTTGTTGTTCTTGTTGTTGAATAAGACATCAGTGAGTTTAGAAATGTCTGTGGAAAACTCTACTGAGACCAGAAAGCTGAAATAATTACTGAGATTGTGAGAAAGGTGTTCACCTAAGCTATTTAGCATTTTGAAGAAGAAGGTTATTTACTTGTAGTAAACAGAAGATGCTATTCAATCTTAAAATGGATTTAGACAAAGGGTCTACATACTGAAAGAGTGCCTTGAAAATGCAAGTAAAGGTCAATACTGGCCCTACTGCAAACACCAAAAAAATCAAAACCATGAGGCATCAAAAAAACCCTGCATATTCCAGAAACAGTCTTAGAGTGTTGAGATTCTGTTTCTTTGCCAGAGAAACAAAGAGTATATAGCTTTGAGGTGTGGATTGCCACAATGAACTCAAAGAAAGGATAATGTTGCCTTCTCTGCTCAGACTTATTAGGTGTTTGTATCTGTCTTCCTCATGTGCAATGTAGGCTAAATTGCTATAAAAGGACAATATATATTGCCTCTCTGGAAAATAACAGAATATTTTAAATAGAATACACAGAATAATTTTGGGTTTCTTTTAATTCTCTCTAAATATAATTTGAGCACAAATCATTCATTTTAAATGCCCATGATGTAAATGAAAAATACAGTTTTAAACCAGTTTGTAATACATTTGAGTTAGTATTTCTGACCATAAGAAATAAGCTATCCACTGACAAAATGCTGAGGTGGACTGATGGGCTAACATCTTCTGTAGTTCCTATGCCACTGAGCTGCAGGAACTGTGAGTCAATCCTGACTCTATGTATATTCATCAAGTTAGTTCAGGGAATGCACAATATGTGCAAATATTTTTAGTTCTAATACAACTCAGGCTATAATTATATAATTTACAAACAAGGAAGCATTGCAATTTCTGTAGAAGTTCATTTAGCTGTGCACAGGCTAACAATATACATAATGTTAGTTACACAAGCATTTTAGATGTAATTAGTGTCATAAAATTTGAAGCTTAACAAAACATTTTTGACAGCTATGAAGAAGAGAGTACAGACATAGGATGAAAATACAAATGGCCTCCAAACATAAATCTCATGCTCTGTGAAATAACATCAGCAATTTCAAGATACTTTCAAGGAAAAAAATGTAACAATCAAGGTATGAGTTTTCATTATTTATCTTTTACTAATTAGCTGTGATATAAAGAATCCTTATTTACCTCCCTCTAAGAATTTACAGATGTACTGTAAATTACAGCTTGGCAACACAGCAAAATGAATTTAATTGTTTTCAGTGGAAAACCATGTTATATTATGTCACTACCAAATTTATCTGTAGAATTATAGATCTGCTCACATTTCAATTATAAACCACCTATTTTCAGTGGTAAATTGTTTCAGGGAAAAAAATAACTAGACTGAACTCAAATCTTATAACTCTAATGGAAATCCACAGGTTGGCTGGGGGTTTTTGTTTGGGTTTGGTTTTGTTTTGTTTTTTTTTAAGTTTGAATAAATTCCTCTAACTTTCACCTAGATTTTTACTCCTAATAAATACCTTGCCCTTGTTCAAATCAGTCTTTAATTCTTAAGTGGTTTTTCCATATCTCACGGATTGGTCCTTAGACTAAGTCCCATAAATTCAGTTTCTCTCCAGAGGAATACAGAAACTAAGGCAATGTTCAGAAGAGAAAGTCACAGACTGAAACATTTCTCTCAGTGAATTATTTCAAAATGGGTACCTGAAGATGATGTGTTACAAGTAGTGCTGGTGAAGTTCCTTAAGGAAATCAAGGAATCCATAAGGGAGAGAAACATAGGGATTAGGCAGTCAAGAATATGGCCTAGGAAGCTCCTGCTGGGGTTAAAATGATTGCCCCTGTGGGTGCAGACCCTTTGGCCAGGATGCACTCCTTGAGACTTAGCATTTGGTCCCCGTATCTTCAGAAATTCAGTCCTGTCTCCTCATACTCTTTCTGTAGACTGATCATGGAATTCCAGAATGCTACTAATGATTTGGGGATTTTCTGAACCAGGTACAGGATTAACAATTTTATGTTTAGTAAATACTGATGGTCTCTCCTTCCCTTTATTTCTCTCACTTTTTAAATCCATAGCCAGCATCCAGATAATCATGTGACAAGGAGTTTCTCAGTTTAAGTTCTATGTGGAAAAAGAGGTTTCATTTTGCCTGAGATATAAAGGTATGTAATTTCACTGGATATCTCTAGTTTTCAAGTGCCAACAAATGATGAATAGCTGATCTCCATTCACCTTTAGTCACACATTACATAGGAATTGAGGAACTAATGTTCAACTTATTTTTTTCTGAGATTTCTACGTGTTACATTTGGTTACTTACCTCACTACACAGAGAAATGTGAAATAAATCTACATTAGCAGTTTATTATGGTGTTGCAAATACAGTGGTTACACTTGTGTCTGTTATTGTTCTACATTTTCACTCTTTGTCTTAACAAGTCTCCTACAAATATCCATTATTGTGCTTAGAACACAAAATTTGATACTGTGAAGTTATTTGGTTATCTGCCTTGTGTCCTTTATTATAGTTATTCCAAAATAAGCTGTACTCAGGCCTTTCAGGCCCATTTGCACCATTATCAGCATGTACTTAGCTATGTGTTCCCTAACACAGATTTTCAGACCTTTGGTCTATTGCTTGTATTAAAGCACAAATATATGCCCATGGCAAACTGGGACACCTTCTCTGTCTTCATTTTACTGTTTACACAGAGCAAGCTCCTTTACGGACATTCTCCTCCACACAATGGAGCGTAAAAATGCCTGAGCAAGCTGGAAAAGGTCCATAATAGGATGCAGAATAGCAATATCTTTTTGGAAAGGAAATTTCCCTGATCTCGAAATAATTTGATACAAGATCCCCTGTCTCCAATGTTCTACTTTGTATTCCAAGTCTAAACTTCTCTTTCTGCTAGATGCTGTATGATGCAGTTGTACCTCCCACAGTCTGTATCACTGTAAGTCTTCCTGTGCTCTATTCCATTACATTGGAAAGATAAGTCTCTACTACTACAACATAAATAGTTTCTATACTTCTTGGATCATTTTAATTGCTTTTCTGCATCTTTTTAATTCTATTTTAATTTGACATAGGGAATTTTGAATGGAAGTGCCTTGAAACTTGGCCATCTCTAGTGGTTCTTTTCTGATGGCACAGGGTTGTGCTTCCTATTCTGCTGTCTTTGCTCCTGCTGAGGCCTCTGAATACCATTTTTTAATACTTTCTAGGAAAAATTTCATATGATTCATTTCGTGTGATTCTCATCTTTTAATATTTCTTGTACTTTGAGGAGATAAAGAGTGAAAATGAAAAGTTAATCATGGAACTGAAATTTAAAAAATATGAAACTGGCAGAAAAAGAAACAAACAAATAAAAAATTCACATTCCTTAAGGCAAGCTCCAAAAAACCCTTAAGCTAATATTCTTCTGCTTAGGCATGGATTTCCCTTGAAAACATGATTTTTCCATCCATCACTGGTTTCAGATTAATAGTTAGGCCAGAATCAGGTTTCTTTCTGGGGAAAAAAAATTAAAATTTCCAGTCCCTTCTTTGGTCTGTGTAGCTAAAATGTGATACTTAGCACTATTAAAGCTCTTTGCATCTTCAAAGTACTTCAAAATGCTTAGCTCTGTGGCATCAGAAAATGTTAGTTTCAATTTACAGATAGGTCAGAAAAGTCCATAAATGCATGGAGTAAGCCACTCTCAGAGCAGGCAACAAATCCGAGCAGTCACAGTTGTCATTCATGGGCTCAGCTCACTCTGCCTCTCTTCAGTGTTTAAATAAAGCAATAGGTCTCTGCCATTCCCGAATAATTCTGTTTATCACTAGGAAATTTGTCTCATGGGGCTGTAGAAAAAAGAAAACAGGAAAGAAAAGAAAGTGAAGGTGATTTCATAGTCCCATCACTCAACAATAAGCTGGTTTTAGGGCCAAGGGGAATGCAGTGGCTTGGAGCAATCTTGCTGGGAATAACTGCAGCCATATACAATTATGCATATTTACTTCGTTTAGTTACAGGTTCATAGGAACTGGAGATGAAAAAAAACCTTCTATATAAATGTCCTTTAAACATTGTACCTGAATGCTGGGTTACATATAATAAAGATATCTTTGCAGCTTTTAAACACACTTCAGAGAAATTTAGTAAATTTGTCAGTGTTAACCCAATTATTTTTTTCAGTAAATTCAGTAGAAGGTTCATCACTGACTACAGAGGTAGAACACACTGAGTGAACTGGAATAGCTTGTCCTACAACTGATTGGTACACCTTGATTGTTTATGCAAATGCTGATAATATGCCAATTACAATTTTACGATGCTTTTTTAGTTTTGCTGTTTGTTAATAACTCAGTTTATCGACTTATTATAAAACCTCTAACTTTTGTTGCAAGAAATAAAGGAAAAGGTGGGGGTTTCAGTGTCACATTGCTTACAATGCTTGTGACATTTACTTGTCTTTCCTCTTACATGAAGCTAAGATCCTGCATATAGAAATAGCTTCAATGAAATAAAAGTATCGCAATATATGATGTTTCAAAAATAAAATAACTTGACAAAACCATGAACCAGTGTGTCTAATTAGTATCAGAGTAACAAAACAGAAGTTTCTTCTACTATGAAGTACGTTGAAATGGATTCTTCAAAGATGTGACATTTTTGTTTAAAGTTGAACAAAATTTATGCTTTTCTTTTAATGTATAAATATGTCCACATAGAAACATTTCTAACTTGCTATATACACCATGCACAGGGACACATGAGACAGACAGAAGGTACTTGCTCATCAGAAGAGTTGACTGTAATTGTAACCAATATATAATGCAAATATATATCAAATCTCCAACATGTACATATACATATAACTTTAGGAAAAATTCAAATATAACTACATAATCTATTAAAATTCCTAAAAGCAATGTATAACAGTGTAGAACTTTCAATATAATAAGAATTTTAAAAAGAAAACAACAGGACAGTGGGGAATAAAAGAAATAAAACATCACTTAATCTAGTATCAGTTGGGATTTAAAGGCAGTGGAAGGAAGGAAAGTACACAACATGGCAGCTTCACAAAATGAACATTTTGAAGTGCTGAATCAACAAACCCCAAGTATTAATGCTGGATAAGACACTAGCATTTATATGATGTTTTGAAAGAAGTGCTGTACACATATAGAAGACTCACTGAATGCAAAGAATTATATTCCATTTCAGAGAGTTTGAGAACATTTTGTACAAATGTCTGTAAGATTCCTAGGGACTTGACTGGTTTTAAGATTGCTGCATTCTGAACAATCTTTTAACATTGGCAACCTGTTGGTTGTTTATTTATGCTATTGAGAAACACAGAAAAATCACGTACATTAATTTAAAACTTAGCATTTTTATTCAGCATAACTAAACGTCTTTCTCAATGTAGTTGTTTGATCTTATAACAAATTTCTCCTTCTGTTCTTCTGATAAAATATTAAACCTGATTGCTTTCAAAGACAAGTTACTGCAGTATAGTAATTGAGGTTGTTTATAAACATTTAGAGTTCCTAAGTGTAACATTATCCTCTGTAATAATTTGTTGATTGAGCTGGCAGAAGACAATGGGTTTTGATTAGTTGGTGCTGTCTCATTAATATGTATGTTTCTGTTTCTCCATTTTATTTCCTCTTAGGTCTGTACATTCAGAGTGGGGGGACAATTTATTTTTCATTGTTATTGCTTCTGCATGATTTTAGATAATTGCAGGCATTCTTAGATTTCTTCCTATGTTCTGAGCCCCTGATTACCAATGACCTACTTACTCCTGTCAGTGGGATCAACAGTCACCTGAAATCAACAATGCACAACTTAATTAAACATATTTTAGATATGACACTGGAAGAATCCAGGTTACTTGTAAACAATAGAGAACCCTAAACCCAGTTCCAGCCCTTGGCTTCTCAGCAGGGGAAGATTAAATTTAATTCTGGGCTTTGCTGCCACAAAGAGGTAGACAAATAACAGGCTTCTCATGAAAAGGAGAGGATCTGGGATAGCAAGGCAGGGCGGGACAGGGAAATATGGGCTTGCTGTTACTATCTAGATGAAGAGAGAACAGAGATGGAAAGCTGAATTTAGTAGGGGGTAACTGTTCTGACTCCATCAGTGATGGTTTCTCCAGACACTCCACTATCGCTCTAAGCAGCTTTGGTTTTCCAGAGATTTAATACAGGCAAATACATGGTTTGGTAATACCTGAAGGCAGCCAAAACTGAGTCCCTGCCTGGCTTGTTCTCAACTGAAGGACTTGCAGTAGTATTTGTGTAAGTTCTTTCCCAGGATCTGATGGTAGTGCTTTAATGTGTCTGCCTTTTATTTTTATTTTTTTGTTGTTGTTTTTGGTTGGTTACTTAGTTCTTCAAGCTTGGGTGTTCACAGAGAGCTTTCCCTTAGTCTGTCCTGACTGGACCTCTTTCTGGGCACTTCTTCCATTCCCTTTGTAATGTAGGATGGAGATAAATGGACACATCTACCACTGGGACTTGGTAATTCTTTTTAAGACACCCCATCAACCAGTGACAATACAGAATGACAATACAGAAGAACATGGTATGTCTGTATCTAATGTGCCAGAATCCCTAAAGGAGATCAAGCATCTGCATTCAAAAAGGAATTTGAAAAGCAGTTTCTGAGAGCTAGACCTTTAAGGTTATTTAATTACAGTTAACAGTTTTGGCATCTAAATAATAATGAATTTTAAAAAATAATTTAAAAGCCAGAAGGCAGCTACAGGAGGCTACAGGAGCCTTTTCAGACAGGAGGCAGCTACAACTATTTATTTATTTGTTTTAGGAGAAGCATGAAAGAAGTTCAGAGTTAAGAATATTCTCTGACTATAGCTTACTGCATTATTGGGGGAACAATTACTATTAGAGCCAATAGAATATGATTTTATAAAAAGCATCAGATATCTTTGCTCTGTGAAAATTGTTCTGATGATGTGAGGAGAAATTTGGGTATGGAGACTGTGTAATTTGCTTTTTTTGTTTGTTTGTTTTTGCACTTGCTGTCTGCCCTAGCTTTGTACTGTTAGTATTTGGGGAACACTTATTTCTTGTTTTTCATTTCTGCAGGGAACAGGACAGTTGCCCTTGGCTGAATGGAGTAACTAAGTAATGGAAAGAGATTTGAAGGTAAGTGTGTGAGTTTCATCACCATAATTATAAGCAGACTAGTGGTGTGAAACCTATTTCTTACTGCAAAACAATAAATTCCTGACATTTTTGCATTTCCTGTCATTCTAGGGCAACCTTCTGCAAAGCAGAGATAACTTTATTTAAAATGTTCCAGTAATGTGTGTTATAGTGACCAGGATGACAAAGAAGGTCCCTTGGGTAGCACTGTCTGGTCTATTTAAAAAAAAAAAAAAAATTACCGTGGTCCACAGAATATTGTTGCCATTCTATAATGGCAGAGAGGACTCATTTTTTGGGGGGGACCTGTGATATGCAAGTTGATTACTTTGACTTTATTCCAAAGAAGCCCTTAAGACAATTCTACAGCAATGTCAGCTTGAGGAAAGCAAGTGCCCAAGAAGCAGTCACACGATATGTACTGTAACGGGTGGTGCTGGGCTGGGCTGAAATACTAGAAAGACATCTTTAAGAATCGTTTTTATGTTCCAGTGTTTATTTCTCTAACCCCATTTGGAAAAAAAAAAAAAAAAAAGAAAGAAAATAAACCTGAGCAACAGCATCTGTTGCTCCTGCTGCTCTGAATTAAGCTAACTTAGTTTAATCATTTCACAAAACCCAAACACTACTGCTCTGCCTTTCCAGGTGTTATTCTGGCTCATACTGTGAATTACTATGAACTGTAGACAACTTTTAATTTCCCTTCTGGCAGAAAAGAAAAATATATAACCTGCTTTGACCGTACTATTATTTTTCTTAAGCAAAGACTTGTATGGACCCTCTCTTGCTGTCCCACTGTACCCACTTGAAAAATAGCATTCAGCAGATGTAATGTGTGGGAGGTAACTGTCTGGGGGTTTGAATGGAGCAGAAGGATTCCAAGGCTTTGGAAGACACTGTGGAATGTTTCTTCTTGATAAGAGAAGGGAGGAAAGGAAGAGATTTCAAACGGACTTTGATTTTGGGGAGTACTGCGAGCTGTGTTCTCTCTGTATTATGCCTGGACATGACACTTATCCATAAATCTGTCCAAACTTTATTGAACTCCAGGGCAATGTATACCCTCTTGCATTCCCAAACCATCCAACAGAAACTCACATGAGAAACAAAGAAATCAGTTCCATATCAGAAAAATGGTAAATGTGTAACTTTCCTCTGCCAGAAAGTGAAGTATCTACTTAAACATGTAGATAACTGTTTGTGGATCTGACTTAAAAGAAAAACGTGAATGACAGAGTGGTAAAGAATTTGGTTATTTGAACTGCTACACTGCACTATCTTTGTTGTAAAAAATCACAGTGTTTATACATAATCATCAGTCATGGCTTTACTAGAAAAATGTGTAGAAGCAGCAGTAGTAACAACACCTTTTTAGTAGAGATTGTTGCTCTGCCCATTCTTCTTCCCATATGCCACAGAAGAACAGACCTCCTGCACTGCAACGTGCCTTATTGGGATACAGCTTTACATTCAGTTCTGCCACAGTATATTAGGTCTATATTCTTTGCTTACTTCAATGTTGCTTGAGTGTAAATTGTATTTTTTAAAATCTTGTATTAGATAAAGACACAGAGAAATAATGTCTAGCTAGAGAGCTTTAATACACATACGTGTATGTTAGGAAATATTATTATGGCACTAAAATTTTAATTACATGCATCACTTAGTCTTTGCAAGAACTGTAGTAGATATAATGTTAAACCATTCATTTGTATTTTCTTCATAATTCCATGGCTAAATGTGTAAAGAAATTGCATCTTTACCTACAATCTCAAGAATGTAACAGAATGTTTTGCTAGATGAAAGCAAAGTTTATAAAGTTGATGGTTGGAAACACAGCTGCTGTATTTGCCTGTTTTAAGAAGACAAGCAAATTAAATTCTATAAAGCTAAACCAGCATTCTGTTTCTTGTTACATGTATATAGTAGCAAACTGGTTTTATTAAACAGTTAAAAACTTTCCTGTGCTTTTATCTAAACACTGGTTATTATTCTTTCAGCATTGCATCCTTCTATCAATCAAAAATATTTGCCTTTCTCAATACCTCCTGCTCAATCTGTGTTTGCTTAGTAATTTTTCCAGAAACTATTTGTAAAACAGCACTCTTATCAGATGTTGTGCCAGCAAAATACATTCAAAAGAGAAAAAGAAATCTGAAGTATACTGTGTCAAGATATTAATTCTTTTTTTAACAATTTCAAAATTCTAACGATAAGAAAGTTCTTTTGTAAATGAGCATTTAAACAGGCATAGAATCATAGAATGGCTTAGGTTGGAAGGGACACTGGAGATCATCTAATCCAACCTCCCTGCTGTAGGAAGGAATGTGTCTCAACTACACTAGGTCGCTCAAGGCCTCATCCAACCTGGCCTTGAACAACTTCAGGGAGGGGGCGTTCGCAACCTCTCTGGGCAATCTGTTCCAGAGTCTCGCCTCCCTCGTACTGAAGAACTTCCTAACATCTAGTCTAAATCTATTCTCCTTCAGTTTAAAATCATTTCCCCTCATCCTGTCACTGGACACTCTTGTGAAAAGTCCCTCTCCAGCCTTCCTGTAGCTTCCACTGAGGTGTTGGAAAACAGTTATAAGGTCTCCCATGGAGTCTTTTCTTCTCCAGGCTGAACAACACCAGTTCCCTCAGCCTGTCCTCATAGCAGAGGTGTTCTAACCCCTGGATCATCTTTGTGACCTTCCTCTGGGCTTGTTCCAACAGATCTATGTCCCTGTTATGGTGGGGATACAAGAATTGGATGCAGCACTGGAGGTGGGTGTTATAAATTTTCCCAGTTTAAGGAACAGAGTTGACAAGGCCAATTTTACAAAATCTATTAAACAAGCGTCAATAAGCAAAACAGCGCTGGGCGGCCGGGAAGTTCCCAACTCCACCAACAGCACGCACAAAGTAGTACACTATCTCATACTTATACAATAAAACAATATATATTCAGGTAACGCCCATACATATTCATTATCTAACCCCGCCTACTCCCGCTTCGTATGTTAATGTATGCTAATTGGCTTATTAGTCCTTTGCGCTTGCGCAGATCTTCTCCAAAATTGTGGGCAGGGGTCTTCCTGTCATGGGCGGTGGTCTTTGGGAGGAAGGCCGTAGGTCTTCTTCATGATGCACTCTTCACCTTCTGCCTGGAATGTGGTGATTTGGCAAGTTTGCAGGGTCCTTATCAGTCTGAGCTAATTTGTGTCCTTGCTGACCATCTGTTTCTTCTTGGCAAGGGGTTTTATCAAGCTCCCCCTGATGGGTGCAATCCTGTTGTCTTTCTTTTTGTTCTTTATGGTTGCTTTCTTTAGATAAGGCCAGAATGCCTCCCTTATTCGTGCCCCTGTAATTCTTTGTTAGTGTGAAAAAACAAGCCTTTTGTTTGTTAGTCTGTTAATTTCTTTTTAAAATATATGATTCGGTGCTTTTACTCTCTAAAATTTTACATTCTCTCTCTCTCTCTCTATATATATAGATATAATAAAATTAACTAAGCACAACGTGTTGGAGAGAAGGGAGGGTTGATATGTTCTGGATGGTTTTCCTCATAAATCTTACATACATGGTTACTCAAATTAGCCCAAATCCCTCCCCCTTCCTTCTCATTGTTTACTATACCAAACGGTTGTGGTTTCTGCACAAACTGCTCTAATAGCAGAATTTCTCAGTTAAACTCCAAGCAAGCAAGCAATTTCCAACAAACTGTCCCAACAGGTAATTGAGCAGTCAAAGTTTGATTAACAAACTAAGAGTTATCCATTACAGTGGGGTCTCACAAGGGCAGAGTAAAGGGGGAGACGCACTTCTCTTGATCTGCTGGCCACACCCCTCTTGATGCATCCCAGGATGCGGTTGGCCTTCCAGGCAGCATGAGCGCACTGCCAGCTCTTGATGAGCTTCTCATCAGTCCACACCCCCAATACCTTCTCTTCAGGGCTACCATCTTATAAATAAAACTATGTCATTAAAGTCTCTGAACTTTCTACTGAATTCTACTGAATCATTTGTCTTTAGGCTTTAGAGTGTGACCTGTCACAAATAAATGAAGAATAACAATAATAATATATGATAACCATCATCAGTATTTTATTACTCCAATAGCTGAAATAGCTGAAGTTAAAAACACACAATGCATTATCATGTTGTAGGAGTTATAAGTCAAGAGAGAATTTGAAGAAAAGGTCTATGCAGAAGCCTAATGAAGCTGGTACAGGTCCTGTGGAGTTCATTATGCTTTAAACCAGCTCAGTAAGTCCTCACTGGAAGAACACTGCAGCAGTTCTAGAACACAGCTGCAGTTTGGAATATGTAAGTAATTCAAGTGTAGTGGGATCATTCTCATCCTCAGCTGATCTAAGAGGCTTATATCAAAATACCTTTTTCTAAATACACCAATTTTGTATACATAAATTATTCTAGGTCCAGTGAGACTCAGCCCTTTTCTGGGAGGAAAGAGCATAATCTAAGTGTGTTTGCTTCAACTCACTCTGTTATGTCTTGAGACCTTGTAGGGCAAATGTATTGCAGAGAGATTACTTTCTTTCAAACCTGTCTACTATAAATTTTAAACTTTTTTAAATGTTAATTTCCATTTTAGTGCTTCCTATAATTTTTATCTATCTGTTTCAAAACATCAGGATACAGTAATAAACAGAAGGGTTGAAACCACAACTCTTTGCTTTTTCTTTCACATTCATGAGGATTTATCTCCTTTTACCTTTTTTTTCCCCCCTCTCATCTGATATCTCCTATGGAACCAATACTGCACCACAAAAAATGACTGGGAGTAGCACTGATTGCAGTAAGTGAATCATTACTGCCCATCCATCCATTACTATTGCATCCTTAGGGCACTGACCATATCATTTTCCATGCCCATTGCTTGCTATCCAGTTTAATGGCAATATATTAGAAGGCAATGGATGACCATACTAATAACTAATGATAAGAGATACAGTATGACATGCTTTATGGGCAAAGGATAAAGAAATGACAGAAAATGGCTATCATACTTCTTCAGATGGATCTTGAACTTCTCAGTCTTGGCTTTAAGGACACTTGCAGCTTTCAGCTAACTACATTAGAAGCATTGACACTTATTTTAAGAAGACAATTTCAAGTTAGATCACTGAGTTAGATGGATTAGAATCCACTGCATGACAACTGCATGGGCATTACTTTAAAAAGCATTGATAATATCTGCATGTAATGGCTTTTTTTTCACACTGAATGTAAGACCATTCAAACCAGATCAGGTTAAAGATCACTTTGAATCGAGTAGCTGTAGTAGTTGGTAAAGACATGAAGATCAATCAGAACTTCCATGGTCATACTGGAAGTTGTCTAAGCACCAGACAAAGCCATCTTTATGATCTAAAAATATAACAAAATTATTTTTATTGTAAAATAACTCATTGTCAAGTATCAACAGCCATTATTAAACATAAATTATTTTATAGGGGATTTTTTTTGTGTATTCATAACTTTACTACATTAATTGTCTCTGGATTTGGAGTTTAGAATTTGAGTTTTTTCCTTTTGGTGTGCTATGGTGTTTTTTTGTTTGGTTGGTTTTTTTTATGTTCAGACTGAGCTGATAACTGACCCATAACTGAGCAGTATTTTCATTACCACAGGTAACTCAGTAATGAGAGCAAATGCTACCTTTTTCCTGTTTATCCCTTTTTTCAGTCTGATATGTTGCACAGCAGGGATTTCAACATATACCCCTATGGGATGTGACTGAGAGAAATGGTAAAATATTTCTACCTTCTGTTTTCTATCTTTCAGTCTGTTATTTAATCATGTGAAAATATTTCATTTTGTCAGTCTCTGTTTCTTTACCCAGGACATGTTTGAATGATGGCACTAATTTGATTAGATGAACCAGTATGCTGAAGAGCAAACACTTAAGAGACTTAAATGATGGATAAGGGGCAAGGCAATGTCCTGGGATGGAATAAATCCATACAGCAGTACAGCCAGCTCTACCGCTTGGAGAAATTGTAAAGCTGGGAGTTTGGCAGTAGAGGACAAAGGGTTTTGGAGGATAGCAACTCGAACCCAAGTCAGAAGTGTGCCCTGGGCCTGATGGTGAGGTGGGCTGCATTAGCCAGCAGGTTGAGGGAAGTGGTCATTCCTCTGGCACATTTGTGAGACGACAGGGGGGTTACTGCATCCAGTCACGGGCTACCCAGTATAAGACAGATGTTGACAAAGTGGATCGAGTCCAGACGAGAGTCACCATGGTGGCTGGAGCACGGGATGCAGGAATGTGAGAGAGCCGAGTTTGTTCACCCTTAAAAAGAAAGTGCTAAGAGACATCTAGTTATCTTGCACAACTACTTAATGGGTGGTCATTTGGGCTTTTGACAGAAGCACATAAGGTGCACAGGTGGCAGACACAAGGCAAATTCCACCTGGATTTAAAGACTTCTCAGTGAAGGTGGTTAATCGCTGGAAGAGGTTGCAAAGAGAAGATGTGGAATCTCCTCCTAGGAGATGTTTAATACTCAGCTGGTCAATGAGCAAGTAATCAGTTCCAACTGAATTTGCCTCTACTGTGGAGTAGATGTTCCCCAAAGATTTCTTACAATGTAAATAGAAACTTACCTGGATTAAGTTAAAATCAGCTTTTTTTTTTTTTTTTGAGTAGATTTCATTATCTCATGATTTTTAATATTTCAGTTGCTCTGAATTCTGTGCAAAACTTCAGATGAACCGAGTTATATCTAGACTTGTTAAAATTTAGATGGAACAGAGTTCTTAACGTCCAGACAACAACCCATAATACTTTTTCTGTATTAACCAGCTAAGGCTACAGCAAAACACAGATTAGAAACCTTCACATTCTGTAACTGTGTCATTCAAATTAACTCAATCCTGTCTAAAATCTAAATATCTGACAAAATGATTTTAATAGTGTAATATTTACCAAGTTTTTTACTAATTAGTTTGTCTTTGTAAAATCTGGATGATGACCTTTTGAGTTTCCAGGGCATGAAGCTGCAGTTATGCAAACTGGACTTCACATTAACACCTGTGCTGAATTATTTCCCACTACTTGAACAGGTGTTAGGTACTGTGTAACTCATCAGTACTTTGAAATGGATTATTTTGCTTCAGGATGCTTCTGGCAAGCTGAACCTCTCTAGCTGTTGCTTTATGCATGTAAGACTAATACAATGGACTGGAAACCACAACCATCACTGAATAATGAATGTTGGGGAAGACAACTGGTTTTCAGTATTGACAATCAGCAGGTAAAGACTTCGTTGGCAAGAAAAGAGGCATCTCCTTTTGTTATCACTCTCTTGAATGGAAAAAAAAAATATTGTAAATCAACATACCGAATAGATTTACCATCATGAACTAACACTGGATGCATTTGTCAGTTACAACTGTGAAAGTTTGTAGCTTGCTTCATTTGCAGATGACAGGTTTATCAGTAGCCTAGGTTCCAATTCCTGATAACACTCGTGGTAAGATTCTTTTTTTTTTAAGGAATAAAAAAAGCTAGACCAGTGTTTGAACAATAGTATAGTTGGGTTTTTGCTCATTTGATCGCTGGATATATTCAGTTGGGAGCATAGGTTTTGCTTGAAAGATGCTGTCAACTGTGTTCTTCAAGTACAGATCAGCAAGTAGTATCTTACTTTATTCTAATTATTACGTTGTTAATATGTTATTTATTTATGAGAACTATTAATAACGGTATTGCTTTCTTTGCCTTTGTCTTAACAAAATTAAGTTTTAGGCAATCCCTTCTTTGACGTCTGGTCAAGAGTATTGCGTTTCAACAAATTTTGTTAAGAATTAGATTCTCATCTAACCACCAATGTGTCTAGTCATTTTCTCTCAATATCTCCAATAGTTTGGCTGACAATATTTCTATTATAAAGTGATGTAGAAATGGATCGTGGACACCTGAGTCCTGAGATATTGACTTGCTATTCTATTCCATGAACCTATAATTTCCAGGATTATTTGCCAGAAAGCATACTTTACAGGTGGTTATCACAATCTAACTAGACCTGCACCATGGAAGTTTCAGTTTAATTGGTGAGATCAAAAGACCTGTGAAAAAGAGAATGATGTGAATGACAATTCCCTTAATAGATGATAGTTCCATTCCAGAAAAGCTATATTTTATTTTATGAGTTTTGTTGGAAACTTAGAAAAAAGAAACAGGGCTTTCATTTTTATCATAGCATTCCAGGAAAAGAGACCTCTTTTGACTTGCTTTATGTTCTAATGCTTTTTTTTTTTTTTTTTAGCTACAGCCACTCTTACATTTCCATTAGTGACATTATGTCAATCAGGGGTTGGGGCGGGCCCATCCACTAAACAAGTGACAGATGCTCTCTATTAACCCTTCTCCCTTCTCAAAGGGGAAGAGAAAGGAAATAGGGAGATCGGAATATGGAATATGGATCGGAAAAGAAAACTTAATCAACTTTAATAAATAATGAAAATAATGACCCTGGACTTGGCACTGGTGGGACTACACCTTGATTAGTGTGTCCAGTTTTGGGCACCACAGGATAAGGAGGACATTGAGGTGCTGGAGAGGGTGCAGATTAGGGAATCAAGGCTTGTGAGTGTCACGGTCCGCTCAACTCGG